>NC_092416.1:108497490-108797803 GCF_040894005.1 Engystomops pustulosus | reverse complement strand
CTACTGACGAGAAGGTCAGCAAGTTAGAAAAAAATAATGTAAATACGAAAACCCTCTACCAAAAGTGAGTTGCTGAAAATAAGGAATTAAGGGAGAAAGTTCAGGATTTGGAGGACCGTTCCAGACGCAGCAATGTTCGTATTGTCGGAGTGCCAGAAAGGGCGGAGGGAGAGGACGCTGTCCGTTTTTTTAGGGATTGGTTTCTGGAGAAAATAGGCAAAGATAAGCTATCCTCGTCTTTCTGTATTGAAAGGGCACATCGAATTACGCTTAGGAAAGGAACGCCCCCAGGGGCGCCACCACGTCCAATCCTTTGTAAACTGCTGGTGTCCAGCGATAGAGATGCAATTTTAAGATGGAACCGTTCAGTCTCAGAATCCTGCATCAACGGGTCAAGGGTATTTATTTACCCAGACTATTCAGCTCAAACGTTAAAAAAAAAGAATGAGTTTTGTTGAAATCAAGAAAAGGCTGAGACTGGCGGGGTTGGAGTACTCTTTACTGTCTCCGGCCCGTCTTAGAATTATACATCAAGATCAAACGCATTTTTTTTCCGGACCGGACACAGTAACGGAATGGCTGGACGCAAAGGGCCTTTAATTCCCCGGTGTCAGTCACATCTCTCTTAATAAGGCTTAGTTAAGTTTTATGGTACTGTGGCTGGTGGACAGGGAGCACAGAGGCTGCTCCAATAGGTTGAGTTCCGGTGCATACTGGAACAGTTGGGGGGGGGGGGGGAGGGTGCAGGGGATGCTGCATGGGTGCGTTTTTTTTTTTTTTGTTTTTTTTTGTGTGTTTCTCCCTAAGATCCCATGTCGGTTAAATTGTTTGTTTGGAATGTAAGGGGTCTTAACGAAAAAAAAAAGAGATGCATTCTAACGGATATAATAAATAGACATCTACCGGCAATTGTTGTCCTTCTCGAGACCCACCTGACGTATGACAAGACGTACTTAATTAGGAAAGGTTGGAGCTCAGAGGAATTTCACTCAGTTTTTTCACAGTTTTCACGGGGTGTCTCAGTCCTCGTCCACAGGTCGGTAAATTTCCGAATCGAACGCTCACTATGTGACCACGACGGTAGATTTATATTTCTCAAAGGGCTCCTTTTTGGCGTCCGTTGTATATTGGGTTTTGTGTACATTCCACCCCCATTTAACTTTCAGGTCTTGAATAAGTTTGTGGAGTTTGTGGGCGACGGAATGGAACACCCCGTGTTCCTGGTGGGGGATTTTAATAGCGTGTTGTCCAATGAGTTGGACAGAGAATCAGTTCTCCATCAGAATAGAAATAGGGCTCAGTATACACAGCTGGCAGGTTTCTGCGAGGAGATAGGGTTAAAAGACGTCTGGAGGTCTTTATACGGTAATAAAATAGTGTTTTCTTGCTATAGTCAGACCTATAAATCTAGATCACGCATTGATATAGCTTTAACAAATGATAAAGG
Source organism: Engystomops pustulosus (assembly GCF_040894005.1). Taxonomy (NCBI): domain Eukaryota; kingdom Metazoa; phylum Chordata; class Amphibia; order Anura; family Leptodactylidae; genus Engystomops; species Engystomops pustulosus. Next base: position 108,796,356 of record NC_092416.1, on the reverse strand, counting down.
ATGTTCATTAATTAAAAACATGAAGTACGGCACTAGAACCATCTCAGACCATTCCCCGATTTTCCTAGAGCTCTTGGTTAGAAACAGTGGAAAGAGACCGACCCAGTGGAAGTTCAATCCCCACTGGTTCAATCTGATAGGGAATTTAGAACATATTAGAAAAGACCTGAAGGACTTTATTCAGACTAACAGGGGTACTGCTCCTGACCTGGTGGTCTGGGATACTATCAAAATGTTCCTTAGGAACTACCTTTCAAGGGAAGTAAAAAAACGACGTGGGCAATTCTATATAAAGGGAAAGAACTTAGAAAGTAGGGTAGTGGAGTTGGAGGAGAAAAGCATCTATGATAAGTCGGAGCAGATGCGGGGGGATTTGGTTAAGGCCCAGCAGGAATACAATACATATTTGTTGGATAAAGCACAACAGCGAATCTTCTTTCAGGGACAAAAAGATTTTTGCGAGGGACATAAACCTGGGAAAAGGTTAGCCGAGAGAATTAAATGCAATGCTAAAACACACATGATCAATGCTATTAAAAAAAACATCAGGGGAGGTGACTAACGATGAGGGCGAAATTGTGAGAGAATTTGAGCTCTTCTTCCAGGATCTATACTCCTCAGACCTACAGAGCACATATAACCAAATCCACGAATATCTTGACAACATTCCACTACCCCAAGTATCTGAACACCAAAGAGACATGTTGGAGTCCCCTGTGTCAGTTCAGGAATTGGAGGAGACGCTCGGTACATTTACTGGGAACTCATCGCCGGGCCTCGACGGCTTTCCAATGGGGATCTATCCAAAGTTTGGCGATATTCTGTTTCCCCTATTGGTTCACATATGGGAGGCAAGCCAAGGGGAGGGTAATCTTCCCATGTCAATGTACGAGGCATGCATCACCCTGATTTGCAAAAAGAATAAGGACCCGACGGTAATAGAGTCGTATCGTCCAATTTCACTTCTGAACACAGATGTGAAATTGTTCGCTAAATTGCTTGCGAACCGTCTGAAAAAAGTTGTTAGAGATATAATACACGAAGATCAAACGGGTTTTATCCCGGGGCGTTGTATCAAGACAAACCTACACAGATTGTTCGGTGCCATCCAACTTGGGCAGGGGGGGTCCCGCTCCATCCTGTCACTGGATGCTGCAAAGGCGTTTGACAGGGTGGAGTGGGCCTTCCTTTGGGAAGCAATGGAAAGATTCAACCTGGGAAGGAAATTCATTGAGTGTGTAAAGTTATTTTATGCAAAACCTAGGGCTAAAGTAAAGGTCAATGGGGGGCTGTCCCGGGAATTTACTTTAACTAGGGGCACTCGTCAGGGTTGCCCGCTTTCACCCCTCCTGTATGCCTTGTTCATTGAGCCTCTAGCGGTTGCCATTAGGAGGGATGAGGGCATTAGAGGGTGTGGATGCGGGGGCCCTGGCGATAAAATCCTGCTTTATGCAGATGACATTCTGCTGTGCCTGGGGGACTCCCTCGAGTCGGTGCCAAAAGCAATGAATTCAATAGAACAGTTTTCGAAAGTTTCGGGGTTACAAATAAATTGGAAGAAATCTACAGTATGTAAAATTGACGACTTTCCAGGGGCGATTGCTGAGAAACTTGCCCTAATAGACAATAGTGGTACCTTCGAATACCTGGGCATTAAAATCAACACTAAGGTCACTGATTTCCCCGAATTGAACATAGCCCCCTTGGTCAAGAGATTAGGAGAGAGAGTCGGTATATGGAGTAAACTACCCCTGAGCAAAGGAGATAGGATTGGATTGGCTAAAATGGTTATCCTCCCACAAGTCCTGTATGTTATTACGAACTGTCCCTGCTGGATTGAGGACAGATGGTTCAGAGCATTGAGAGCTATCCTGAATAAACTCTTATGGGGGAGGTCCAGAGTGCGTATCAAGCAAGAGTTCTTATGGAAAAGTATTACGCGTGGAGGAGTATCTCTCCCATCCTTTTTTCATTATTATATTGCCTCGCAAATCCTGTTTATTGGGGAAAATAGGAACTCGTATATTTTTGAAAGAATATTAGATCAAATTGGGGGAGTACATGAAAATATCTTTTCTGCTCTGGAGTCGGGTGCACTGAATATAAATAGGAAAAAACCATCACAGTTTAGCCCAATAGAAGTAATGCTGCACCGGGTGTGGCAGAAATATAAGGCGTTACTAGGCGTAGGGGGAGCAATAGAATGGACACCGGTATGGGGAAATCGGCATCTGGGAGAATTTTTTAAATTTGAAGGGGCGGATTTTTGGCAGAAGAAAGGGCTTAGGTATGTTGCACAGTTATTTCAGGGAGGACAAATTAAAGAGTTTGGTGAATTGAAACACACATTTTCTCTCAATGAGTTAGACCTTTTTAGGTATTTACAATTAAAACACGTTGCACATGCAGAAAGTAATAAAAATTTATTCACGATCACGACACATCCCAAAATCTTTAAATTATACACTATGAACTATGCGAAAAAAAATTTATCGGGGATATATAAGGGAATTATGGATGAAATTAATAATGGGATTACTCACGTAAGTCAAGGGAAATGGGGAAAGTGTATAAATGGATTAAGTAATAAGCACTGGGACAAAAAAGAAAAAGGGGAAAGGGAAAGTAAGGGAAAAGAGGAAGAGAAAGAAAAAAAAGAGAAAAAAAAAAGGTGAAGGAGTAAGAAGGGAAGAAAGGGGAAGGAAATGCTATAAAAAAGAATAAAGGAAAGGGGAAGGGAAGGAAAGGAAAGGGAAAAGAAAAAAAGGAAAAAAGAAGAAAAAGTATAATGAAAAATAGAGGTGTAGAGCACCTAGACATAAGTATAAGTAAATTAATAAGAGGTACTTCTGCACTTTTTGCATTTTATAACTTCCTTCACTGCGACTGCTTAAGAGGAAATTTTGTACTTTTGTATTTTGCACTTTCGTAACCTCCCTCATTGTACCTGTTTAATGTTATGATCAATAAAAATTTTTCAAAAAAAAAAAAAAAATCAAAAATTTTGCCATTATATAAACTACACACCTTAAAGGAAACCTACCACTTAGAATGGCAGGGGTAAGCTGTAAGTACCGAGCACCAGCTCAGGGTGAGCTGGTGCCGGTACTTACTTTCGTTAGTGTTATAAACCGCTGTATTGCGGTTTTAACACTTTTTAAACTTTAGAGCAGAAGACGCTTCGGCGCTGCGTGCACACGATCGTGTGCGCGCCTACATAGGAAATAGCGGAGATGCCCCTTCTGCTCTAAAGTTTAAAAAGTGTTAAAACCGTGATACCGCGGTTTATAACACTAACGAAAGTAAGTACCGGCACCAGCTCACCCTGAGCTGGTGCTCGGTACTTACAGCTTACCCCTACCATTCTAAATGGTAGGTTCCCTTTAACGTATGTGAAACAACTTTGCCAACATTTGTCAACCCATTGTTTTAGAGGGGATTCAAAATAATCAGATGACATTTTTAAATGTACATATTTTTTTGGGTTTATTTGATTTAAAAAATAGAAAAATTCTCAGTGGCTAAAATACTTTAACGACCCACAGAGTTTGATCCACAATCTCTTAATATTCGAAAATTATATGTGGTGTTAACTGCTGTACGGGCACACGCCGGTCCATTGAAGTGAAGCTGCGCCATTCTGAGCAGTTTATGCATTTGCCCCTTTTATATTTTTGTATTTTGTTTTTTTTTTGTTTTCTGCCTTGGTGATCCAATTGTGTAATTGACGCATCTTTCGAAACAATGTCAATTAACATGACAAAACAACTGTACGAGTAATATTTAGCCAGCTCAACATTTATTTTAATTTTTAACATAAAACAAATGTAATGTTTATTATTCTACAATTTCTAAACAGAACCCAAAGAGTAGCATTTTTTTCAGTATACTTTAGATGCTCCTTTTTTTTGGGACCACGGCTAGTTAAACTACAAAAATGACATACTGATGTGCACCCCATGCATTTTTCAATTTTGATATAATAGCTTGTTATTGTTGTTTTTCCATTAAGTTATGCTTTAAATAATCTGCAAATTACCCTCATGGGCTACAGAATACATTTACACCTATGGAGGCTGGAGCCCCTCAGGCTCATTTGCATAAATTTAAATTTGAAAACACAAAAAAAAAAAGGGTCACACAACAGAATGTCATTTTGCATGGATTTAAAGCATGGTTCCTGGTGGAAGATGTCCTTTAAATAGTTTCATAGTTTCATACGGTTGAAAAAAGACACTTGTCCATCAAGTTCAACCAAGTAAGGGTAGGGATTGGATGAGGAAGGGATTTAGGGGAAACAATCCTATATAGCATAACAATCAATGTTATTTAGGTGTAAAAAGACATCTAGACCCTTCTTGAAGCTCTCCGCTGTCCCTGCTGTGACCAGCGCCTGAGGCAGGCTATTCCACAGATTGACAGTTCTCATAGTAAAAAAGCCCTGTCGCCTCCGGTGATTAAACCTTGGTTTCTCCAAACGGAGACAGTGCCCCCTCGTCTTTTGATTTGATTTAATCTGAAACAATTTACCACCATATTTTTTGTATGGACCATTCATATATTTATATAAATTAATCATGTCCCCTCGTAGTCGTCTCTTTTCCAGACTAAATAAATCTAGTTGTTTTAATCTTTCCTCATAACTAAGACCCTCCATACCCCTTATCAGTTTTGTGGCTCTACGTTGAACCCTCTCCAGCTCCAGGGCATCCTTTTTATGGACCGGTGCCCAGAACTGGACAGCATATTCCAGGTGAGGCCGAACCAGTGCCTTGTATAGTGGTAATATTACATCCCTATCACGAGAGTCCATTCCACTTTTGATACATGACATGATCCTACTAGCTTTAGAGGCAGCTGATTGACATTGCATGCTGTTATTCAATTTATGATCTACTAGTACCCTCAGGTCCTTCTCAACAAGGGACTCTCCCAGATTTACTCCCCCAAGGACATATTTTGCCTTTGGATTATTGGCCCCCAGGTGCATAACATTACATTTATCCACATTAAACCTCATTTGTCAAGTGGATGACCAAATATTCAGTTTGTCCAAGTCACCCTGCAGCCTATGAACATCCTCCATAGACTGTATTACACTACACAGTTTGGTGTCATCTGCAAAAATAGACACGGTGCTATTAATTCCTATCTGTATATCATTAATAAATATATTAAATAGTAGTGGGCCAAGCACAGAACCCTGGGGTACACCACTCATAACTGGTGACCATTCCGAGTAGGAATCATTGACCACAACTGTCTCAACTCTTCAGCCAGTTCTCAATCCAATTGCAAATGATTTCTGCCAAACCAATAGCCCTAATTTTACCCATCAGGCGTCTATGAGGGACAGTGTCAAATGACTTTGCAAAGTCCAAGAACACAATATCCACAGCTGCTCCTCCATCCAGGCACCTGCTCACCTCTTCATAGAAGCAGATAAGGTTAGTTTGACAACTTCTATTCTTGGTAAACCCATGCTGCTGGCTATCACTTATTATTCTATTTGATGTCACATACTCCAGTATGTAGTCTTTTACTAACCCTTCCAATACTTTCCCCAATACTTTACGTAAAGCCTCAGAAAAACATAATTAAAAACTACATTTTTTTAAAGGTTTCATGTAGAAAAAGAACACTATGTTGAAATGAGGCGTAATTTCTTCATTTACTTTTTTAAAACAAAAAATAAAATAAAAAGGACATGAAAAACAAATTTAAGCAGCTGTGTGGCTATTAAAGGGCATCATTTATCTCAAAAAAACATTTTAAGTTTGAGGCATTCAAGGGAACAAACATAATTGTTTTGCTAAATCAGATCCTAATTGAATAGTTTTACGCAACATGTCAACAAAGGGCTATTATATCTGTGGACAGGACGCTATAGACAAAGTCCTGTATATGCAAGTCGTAACATATTACAATGTCTGTGTTATCTGTTTGTTGATATGAAGTATTACAAACATTACTTGTCTCCCTGCAAAATGGAGAGTAGATTTCCTTCCAGCACAATGACCTGTGTCCTTAAAGTGTCATCTCACTATGAGGAGAGGTGTCAGGAGAGCGTAGAAAATATTAGCTAATGGAAGCGGACAATCACTGGCTGTGAGGCAGGTAAAGTTTATCCTACTTTTTTTTAGAAATGCCAAAAATAAAAATTATACTTTGTTAAAAATGGCACATACAGTACATAATCTATAACCTCCTGCTCACAGATACACTTATACCTGTGTCGAAATGTTATAAACGAGAAAAGAGATGTGCATAGACGATAAATAAACTTTATTGGTACTTATACCTGTGTCGAAATTGTGTACTTCGACCCTAGTGTTTTTTTTATTTTTTGTTTTAAAGCTTTGATTTCTTTCCGAACTGCTTTCACCTCATTAAATAATAAATCAATTTTGGCCTCAATAGGCTCCATCACTTCAGTGTTTTTTTTCAATACTGTCGACTTGATTGTTATTATTGTTGGTCGTCTTCTCTAGTGGTCCATTGTTTTCATCAAGTATTGGAGTTAAATGTAAGGTAAATAAGTGGCTTGGGTCCTCTTCATTATCTACAAATATAGAAAGATAAGTGACCATTAGAAGCCTGTTAATTCCTTGCATTAATGTCTGCATTGTCCTCTTTGTCAAATGATTACCATCATGTTTTCTGTTGTGTGATTCGTGTTCTGTTGATCTTCTGTATTTGTCTGGACTTCTTGCTGCTGGTTTTCTGTGTGTGGAAAATATTATTTGTCCAAATCAGAATAAAAATTAATAATTACGAGCATGTGACATTCTGAAACTACGCAAGGAACAGGACTATAGATTAATATTTTTTGTGCTGACTACACTATGTCTGTTGCATTGCTTGTAACTGTCAGGTTTGTTTAAGGTGTTAAAAGTTAAACATGATCATTTGTTATGAGCGTGTAGTTTATATTTTTTCAAAATCAATGTTAGTACTCAATTTGTACAATTTTTATGCAAATATTTATAATCTTAAAGGGAACCTGTCATCAACCTTTCACATATACATCTAGTGACCTGTTCCTCTACAGTGCTCTGAAGTTGATGACACACTTCTTTAACTGAAACATTGCTTCCCTGACATCAACATTATTCAAAGTTCTCTCTGTAAAAATGCCATTAGAAAAGGCTTGTCTTGCTTGGCTGCTGCATCACATCTACTCTTCTCCTATGCACCATCCATGTTGATGTTATCTAAGGTCCATTAGCCTCAGAACAATAACAAAATGTCAAAAACATGAAATTAATGCATAGTACGTGGACATTTCCTTCTCAAATGAGACATGCTGAGATTTAATGTGATTTAACATACATGGGGTAGCTGGTGCAGATGTAACAGGAACTAAGATTAAGTCATCCTTGTCATTTGAATGTTAAAGCACAAGAATGTTACTGTGATCTCTCTATCATAAGGAATAAATATCTTTTAATACTCAGTAATCACTTACAGTGAATGAGTCACATCATGTATTTATAATAAACATCTTACAAATGTTAGAATGTCGTTTAAATAAATTATTTGCAATCTGACCAATTTTGCCAACTTGCCTTCAGCTACTTCTCTTCTGATGGCTGCCAGGGTTTCTCTTTCACGAACTTTAAGATCAGAGTACCTCTTCTGCAGTTGTCTTGGAGAATGTATTTTTCCAAATTTTTCAAACATGTGCTTGCTAAGGGCTGCCATTACTTCTTGTTTTGTCTTATGTATGTTCCCTTTACATGCTAGCTCATAGCCATGAGCATCCACAAATTGAACCATCTCTTTGATTTCTGTGCATGTGAAGGGCTTTGGCCGTTTTCGATTTGCTTGGTTTTCTTTTTTGAATTACATTGTAAATAAAAAAAATATTGTTGCTATAAATGCAAGTTAGGCATTTTAAACATTCGAAAGTGCTTTTTACAAAAATAAAGGAAGGCATTTGGCACAGGATAGGGAACAAATTTTATTACGTGACAAAAAAACTAAAATTGTTTATTAAATTGTCCTGTGTTAAAGGAAAAAAATGATGCTAAATGCGCACATTGCTCATTGGCACTAGTTAAAATTGTATTTAAAAAAAAAAAAGGCATCAAACGTGACCTGCCAAGCCAGATATGGCTTGTAGAGTATTGTTTGTCAGATGGACATTATGGTTATATTCACATTTGCCTGGCGGTTGAACAGAATCATGGCAGAAGAACTACTATATTTTAAAGTCAATTAACTTCTCTTGCAATTTATTTATTTATTTTTTTTTTATTATTTATTTTTTATACCACAAAAAACAAGGAAAAAGAAAAAAGTTTACAAACTTTTTGTATGAGTCAACAGTCAATCAATACCAAAAAAAAAGATACAGTTGTTATCTATACAATTGCAGATGTTATAATCTTCTTTTGCTTATGTAATACCCCTATCATTCCTATCCCCCATTACCCCCTAACTTTAGTTTCTACATCCTGTTTCTTATATGTACAGTATCATTCTGACTTTAACTCTCTATATTCATACCCATATATCCCAACCGGAAAAGAAACGTTTTTTGCTTGTAACTCCCCCATCATACATAAATAGTTCATGATTTCTTAGCTTATACATCGCCAAAATTACTCTTTCTATCTCAGGTGAACGATTTGTTTTCCAGTTATTTTGGATCTCTAGCCTGGCTATAGAGCATAGCCTGAAGAGTATACCCTTAACATCACTAGCCAAAGATACATTTTTCTCTATTATGTTAAGGAGAAATATCTCAGGGGAGGCAGGAACTTTAATCTTGCACCGTCTCTGAAACAACCCAATCACCTGTGCCCAGAAATCTCTAACAATTGGGCAATGCCACCAGAGATGAAGAAGGTTGGCTTGTACCCCACACCCTCTCCAGCATTCGTTCGATGTATTATTTTAAATTTTTGCTAATCTATTAGGTGCTAGATGCCATCTCAAAAAGTTTTTGAGGTAGCATTCACTGTGGTTTAAGCACATCAAGCTATTTTGGACTTTTTTTTAGTGATGAGAGCCAATCACTCAATAAAAACGTTTTCCCAAATTCTATTTCCCATTTTTGCATGTATGTTAATTTAGTATTTGAAGGACTGAGGGAGTTCAATTCCCCATATGCAATTGAAATGCCGCCCTTCCATTTTTTTTTATCCACCAGAAATCTTATGAACGGTGTCCTAGCTACGTTATTAGTGTACAGTTTGCTTTGTATTCGTTGCAGAAACGACAATATTTTATTGTAGTTGAGGAATTCGCCCTTAGGGATGCTGTATGTGTTACAGACCTCCTCAAAAGCCATGATTGTATCTCCTTTGAAAAAATCAGCCAAGGAAAAGATGCCTGCAGCTTTCCATTTTTCTGCTGGGAGGTCCGTAAGACACAAGCTAAGGGCATCCATATCAACTTCGTGCCTAGCCAAGTATATGTCCGATCTTCTGGAGTGATAATCGTGCCACGCTGTTATCATTGCTTTGGTACTGTCAAGCATCAACCCAGCCGAGTTGTAACCGAGCCAATCGGCTACGATTAAATTTTTCAATGTTATTTGTTTTGCAAATGTTGCTTCTATAGTCGTCCATTTTTCCCTCTCTGCATTTTGCCATAGGCTTTTTATTGGTTCCATCAAGGTGGCTTCGTGATATCTTAATATATTTGGATGTCCCCCCCCCCCCCCTAGACTTTTCGGAGCGTTTAGGGTTTTTTTAGGCAACCGTGGGGGTTTACCTTTCCAGATGTATCTATCAATGTATTTTTGGATTTTGTTTATCTCTTCTTTAGGGAATCTCAGGGGGATACATCTCATATAGTATAGTACAGTTGGTAAAATATTCCTTTTTACAGCGGCAATTTTGTTTAACCAGGTTAGATGGCATTTAGTCAGATTTTTAATTATATTAGTTATCTTATTATTTAATTCCGTAAAATTTTTCCCAATAATTTCTTTAAGCGATCCTGCCAACTGTATCCCCAGGTACTGGAAACCTTCTGGGGACCATAAATATGGAAAGTTGTCTTTGATTTTTGTTTCTAATGCCGTAGTTCTATTGACTAATAGCAATTTACTTTTACTTTCATTTATTTTATAGTATGATATTAAGGAATATGAATTGACTACCTTTTTAAAGGCGGCCAGAGAAGCGGTTGGTTCCTCGCATGAAATAATTATATCGTCGGCATATAAGCCCATTATGTACTTATCTCCCCTGATATTTACTCCCTTAATGTCTTTATTTGTTTTTACCGCCTGTGCAAGGGGTTCTATAAAGATATTAAATAACAGGGGAGATAGAGGGCATCCTTGACGGACACCATTACTGATCTTAAATTTCTCCGAACAGAACCCCAAGCCGCTTATAAAGGCCACAGGGCATGTATACATGGACATTATCATGTCAATAAAAATTGTTGGGAAGCCAAATTTTGCCAAAGTTATTTCCAGGAAGCCCCAGTGCACTCTGTCGAACGCTTTTTCGGCGTCAATAGGCAGCAGTGCACATGGGGCCTCCCTGGTTTCCATCACTTGGATTAGATCAATTACTCTGCGAGTGGCATCTCGCGTCTGACCTCTAGGCATGAAACCAACCTGGTCTTTTGACACTATACTCGGTATAACTTTTGCTAATCTCATGGCTAAAATTGCAGAATATATTTTGATGTCACTATTCAGTAGTGATATTGGTCTATAGTTCTGTACTCTAGAATCGTCCTTATCCGGTTTGGGAATTGTTATAATTTTTGCTGTTAATAATTCTTCCGGTATGATTTTTCCTGGTTTAATTTCATTAAACATATCAACCAAATGTTTGGAAAAGATGTCACTAAACTCTATATAATATTCATTTATTAACCCATCTGGGCCCGGAGCTTTACATTTTTTAAATTTATCTATCACTGTCATGACCTCGTCTAACGTAAAATCTGCGCCCAGTGTTTCCGATTGTACTGAACTTAACCTTGGGAGAGTTCGTTGGTCTAGAAATGCATTAATGAGTTGGGTGTCTGGTTTTTTCACCTCACCATGCTCTTCTAAGTTGTATAACCTAGAGTAGAAGGTGCGGAAAGTTGCTATTATTTTTTGTGGATCGTAAGTAATGTTACCGTCGTAATCAAGGATCTTTTCTATTTTGTTGGTTATTACTCCCTTTTTAAGCTTATTTGAAAGTGCTTTTGTTCTATTGCTACTTAATTCAAATTTTTTGAGTTTTTCTCTCCTTAATGCCTCCCTATATTCTTTTCGTGACAGAATTTTTATTTGTTCCCTTAAGTTGACAATTATATCTTCTATTTCTTTATCTGGTTTTAATTTATGCCATTTCTCTAATGAGTTGATACGATTTAATAGCTCAATACGCTTTTTACTTTCCTCCTTCCTCATATGTGTATTCAACATTTTTAAGTATCCTCTAAAAAATGCTTTATGGGCGCACCACAATTTGGTTGGGGAGTGACAATCCTCTGAATTTGATTTAAAAAAGACCTTCAGCTCCTCTGTTAATTTTTTTTTTTAACTGTTTTAAGATTATATAGTTTACTCTCCAAGTCATACCTAGCACCGAAGTTCCTTCAACTGAAATCTTTATTTTGACAGGTGCGTGATCAGAAAGGGTCATTGGGAGGATATTTACGTCCAATATCTTATTGACCAGGCCTCTGCTTACTAGAAAAAAGTCTATTCTTGAATAACTTGAGTGTGGTTTAGAGAAAAACGTATAATCTTTTTTTTTCACCATGTTCATATCTCCATACGTCATGTAAGTCATATTCTCGTATAATTTCCTCAATACAGGGTTTTTTTTAGACTTAGTGTTACAGAAGTGGTATCTAGCCGGCGGTTGACCACTGCATTAAAGTCTCCACCAATGATGGTATTTCTGTTATGGCTACTAATAAACTTGCTGAAAACATTTTTGATGAATTTTACTTGGCCTTGTTTATATGTTTATGATACTAAATGCCTGGTTATATATAAGACAGCGGAGTATGACATATCTACCATGAATGTCTTGTTCCACCTCAACTTGGGTAACTGGGAGCGTGTTTTTAATTGCAATTGCAACACCTGCTTTTTTCTTTTGTCTGTCTGAAGCGAAATATAAACGTTTATAAGACTTATCACTGAATCTGTGGTAGTCTTTTCCCAAAAGATGTGTTTCTTGTAACATAACTATATCAGGAGAATATAACTTTGTTTCTCCAAACCATGAATCTTTTTACTGGGGAGTTTAAACCCTGCACATTTAAGCTTAGTACATCCACATAAACCAACTTACGGGGAATTTTTTAGGAGTTATTTTTGTAGGAGTTATGGATGGAGGGGTATCCTTGTAGAGCTTTAAGGGGCGGAGGATCAGAAGAGTTAGACTATTTAGGGGGGCCTTAGGTTCAATTTTCTCAAGAGATATCAACTGCACCCTATAACTAAGGTTGTTCTCATACTGTTTCGACCTAGTGTTGTCTCGGCCGATAGAGGTGGAACTAAAAGAGGAGATGAGAATCCAAAGAAAGGTTCTTCGGGTTTTCATCGAGCGCCAGCTAATGTTCGCTAAGCGGTTTTGGTGGAGGGGCTTGGATGAGTTTGTTTTTAGCTATATAGCATAAAGAGTGATTTTTTTTTTTTTTTGAGACAGCCACCAATCCCCTTTCATACTACGCACGGAAATTCACCCATGGTTATGTTCCCATAATATAGTTCTCAGCAAACATAAACTCAACAATATAATTTGGTATCAACATCCCTTATAGACAGATAGGGGTCAGTTATCTTTTGCCACATCGTAATCCTTGCATTCCAAGAGTGTCCTTTATTATGAATTTAGGGTGGATCAAACTGTGGACTTAGGGACCGGTCTCCAGTCCACTTTAATTTTTTCTGGAATATCGGAATCTTTCTATGAGTCCGGTCCTGTTCCTGCATCCATCCCCATCTTATCATAAGATCTTCAGCTTTTTTCAGATGTACTGTACTTTTTTCAGATGTACAGATCTTCTGTATTACAGATGTAAATATTTTTTTCTTGCAGGATGGTAGTAGATCTTCCAAATTCTCTTCTTTTATTTAATGTTGCAGGCGAAATATCATTGAAGACTATTAACTCCTTAAATCTTTCAATGCGTTTGTCTCTTTGCCTGCTTGTCTTCATAATTTCTTCTTTAATATGAAAATAATGGATTCTCACGATTACATCTCTTGGTGCTGTTGATGGTGCGGTTGCCGGTTTCCGTAATCTATGCGCTCTGTCAATTTTTAGATCTGAGTCAGCGGCTTCCGGAAGTAATGAAGACATAAAGTCCCATATAAAATTCAACAGATCTGCATCTGTTACTGATTCTTGGATGCCTCGAATTCTTATGTTGTTCCGTCTTGAGCGGTCTTCTAGCTCCATAATTTTTTTTTTCTTGTAGTTGTATAGTCTCTCTGCAAGTTGTCACTGCGCCAATTAATGCATTGCACATCTCCGATATTTCGGTTACCGCATCTTCCAGGTGGGCTGTTCGGTCGCCGAGTGAAGAAATCTCTTGTTTTATTTCATGAGATAAGGATCTAAATTCAGATTGGATTTTTAGATGATGTCTATTTAGCATTTTTTCCATGGCCTCTTCAGTCATCCATTCGGTGTGAGATGGTGTGGTCTGTGCTGTATTTGAGGCATTTAGCGTTGTACTTTCGTCACTGAGCTGGTCTTTAACCTCATCCGAGGACTCTCTTCGGGAATGATAATCAGTATTTCTCATTTTTTTACTCGGATCCATTTCTGATTGTTGTTTGTTGATCCTTGGTGAGAAAAATGGGGAACTTGTTTTCGGCTTCTCAGGCTTGCGTCTTGGACCCATTACCCATATATAATAAAAAGGACCCCTTTACTTCACTAAGTATTCAATTTCACACCTTCTTGTTTAAATATGTATCCACAATAAACAATGCGCTTTATGCGGTGTTGCCAAACCGAACAAGTGAGACTTTAATGACAATTACAGTTCCATTCCTGGTGTCACATAACCTAATCCTTTTCCTATGATCATGTAAATATTGCAATAAGGTAGAAGTTATCAGTTAGTAGATGGTTAGTAATATAGGCTTTGGGTCAGCTAACATAGTCAGACAGTTAGTATTTGTTCACCAAACCAAAAAGTTAGCACAAAATTCAGTCGTGTCATTTGTTCGTAAATTTATGCGAACCCACTCTATTATACCTTAACAAAACCTTAGAAGAGCACATGAGTGAAATCTGCTTCATAGAAATCTCATTATACCATTTGGTTAAAATTTTATTTCTTTTATTTAATCATTACATTTATTTAAAAACAACAGTATGACACTATATAATTTGTAAAATACGAACAAAAAATGAGTTATCCTCGGGAGTTCCACTAAAGCGTCCACACTCCCCAGAAACACAGGAATATATCCAGGTTGCTGTCCACATGTAAATTAATCAAAAAGGTATTATGAAGTGCCAGTGCAACAATATCCATACATAGATTTATCACAAAAAATACTATAAAGTGCCAGTGCAACAATAGATGGCAGTACAACCCGACATAAATATATGACTAGAGTTTTAAGTGTTATATGCCTTTTTTACATTGTACGGAGTGGCGAAATTGGCTTACCCATGTTCTGTTTGGTGTGGGCGCTGATACCCCGACGTGCGTTTCGCATCGCCGCTTCCTCAGGGGGCCTGTGTGACAGGAAGCGGCAACGCGAAACGCGCAAAGCTGTCCGACAATTGCACTGTACCTCACCACAGTGTAACAGGTAATGTGTGATTAAATTTTTTTGTGTGTGACCGTTTTCAAACATGCGTTTTCAGTCCATTTACTAAAAGCAGTCCAAAAAGCATGCATTTAAAATCGACTGACAACACATGCTTAAAAATGGTCATAAACTAATCTGTGTGCCATCAGCCACTTAGAGTTGTTAAAAGTATTGCTTAGATTATATTTACAAAAATTAATAAATGCATGTGATAGTTAACTATCAAAAGGAGTATCGTATAGTTCTCCGACTATGCATTTGCTCTGTGATATGCCCCTGTGGCCTAAGTCTCTTTTTATGTTTGACCACACACTAAGGGCTACTTCACATTCACATGGTTGCTCAACTTAATTTTTGTCTACATTTTTTTTATTCCCTCCATTTTGTCTATGTTTCCCCAAAAATAAAGGAAGGCTGTACTTTGTTTAAAAAAAAAATAAAAAAATTGTCGAAATAGTATAATCTTGTCAAAATATACTGTTTATCTGTGACATATAGTCTACTCTAAAATCACGCTAACAAGAATCTTATGTATGTATTATCTTTTCAAAAATAGATATTTTCTTCAAATTTGAAAAACAATGGACCCAGTCTTGCTTTTGTTTTTTTGGGTTAATAATAAGAAGGAAGCTTTAAAAAGGAAAGTGATATCTGCACGCCTGAGAAAAACATGGACATTTCGAATGATGGCAGAATTTTCACATTTTGAAGACCAAGAATTCCAACATATGTGTAGATTATCCAAATGGCTACTATGGTGTTGTATGACCAAATTAGAGCTAGACTCCGGAAAAGCACTAAACGTTCCAAGCCAATCCCGGGAATAGTTTCATAGTTTATACGGTTGAAAAAAGACACTTGTCCATCAAGTTCAACCAAGGAAGGGTAGGGATTGGATGAGGAAGGGATTTAGGGGAAACAATCCTATATAGCATAACAATCAATGTTATTTAGGTGTAAAAAGGCATCTAGACCCTTCTTGAAGCTCTCCGCTGTCCCTGCTGTGACCAGCGCCTGAGGCAGGCTATTCCACAGATTGACAGTTCTCATAGTAAAAAAGCCCTGTCGCCTCCGGTGATTAAACCTTGGTTTCTCCAAACGGAGACAGTGCCCCCTCGTCTTTTGATTTGATTTAATCTGGAACAACTTACCACCATATTTTTTTGTATGGACCATTCATATATTTATATAAATTAATCATGTCCCCTCGTAGTCATCTCTTTTCCAGACTAAATAAATCTAGTTGTTTTAATCTTTCCTCATAACTAAGACCCTCCATACCCCTTATCAGTTTTGTGGCTCTACGTTGAACCCTCTCCAGCTCTAGGGCATCCTTTTTATGGACCGGTGCCCAGAACTGGACAGCATATTCCAGGTGTGGCCAAACCAGTGCCTTGTATAGTGGTAATATTACATCCCTATCACGAGAGTCCATTCCACTTTTGATACATGACATGATCC
Source organism: Engystomops pustulosus (assembly GCF_040894005.1). Lineage (NCBI taxonomy): Eukaryota > Metazoa > Chordata > Amphibia > Anura > Leptodactylidae > Engystomops > Engystomops pustulosus. Next base: position 108,780,140 of record NC_092416.1, on the reverse strand, counting down.
TACTAGCTTTAGAGGCAGCTGATTGACATTGCATGCTGTTATTCAATTTATGATCTACTAGTACCCCCAGGTCCTTCTCAACAAGGGACTCTCCCAGATTTACTCCCCCAAGGACATATTTTGCCTTTGGATTATTGGCCCCCAGGTGCATAACATTACATTTATCCACATTAAACCTCATTTGCCAAGTGGATGACCAAACATTCAGTTTGTCCAAGTCACCCTGCAGCCTATGAACATCCTCCATAGACTGTATTACACTACACAGTTTGGTGTCATCTGCAAAAATAGACACAGAGCTATTAATACCTACCTCTATATCATTAATAAATATATTAAATAGTAGTGGGCCAAGCACAGAACCCTGAGGTACACCACTCATAACTGGTGACCATTCCGAGTAGGAATCATTGACCACAATGCTCTGGATACGATCCTTCAGCCAGTTTTCAATCCAATTGCAAATGATTTCTGCCAAACCAATAGCCCTAATTTTACCCATCAGGCGTCTATGAGGGACAGTGTCAAATGCCTTTGCAAAGTCCAAGAACACAATATCCACAGCTGCTCCTCCATCCAGGCACCTGCTCACCTCTTCATAGAAGCAGATAAGGTTAGTTTGATAACTTCTATTCTTAGTAAACCCATGCTGGCTATCACTTATTATTCTATTTGATGTCACATACTCCAGTATGTAGTCTTTTACTAACCCTTCCAACACTTTCCCCACAATGGAAGTTAAACTTACAGGCCTGTAATTGCCTGGCGAAGTTCTAGAGCCCTTTTTATATATTGGCACCACATTTGCCTTGCGCCAGTCACTTGGCACCACACCAGACATTACGGAATCCCTGAAGATTTTAGACAATGGTACAGCAATAACAGAACTGAGTTCTTTAAGAATTCTGGGGTGTAACCCATCTGGTCCAGGAGCTTTGTACACATTGATTTTATTGAGCTTAGATTGGATCATGTCTACATTTAGCCAGTCTACTATATTACAGGGTGCATGACCAGCACTGGCACCACTCAAGTCAGAAGTTCTCTCTTCTATTGTATAAACGGAGCTAAAAAACCTATTAAGTATCTCCGCCTTCTCTTGGTCTCCAGTCACCGATGCCCCATTTTCAGAATAAAGGGGTCCAACCTGTTGTGACCCATTTTTTTTTTTTGCATTGATATACCTAAAAAATTTCTTGGGATTTGTTTTGCTATCTTTAGCCACCTGTCTTTCATTTTGTATTTTGGCTGATTTGATTTCCTTTTTACAGATTTTTGTAAGTATTGAAAGCCTCAGGTGACCCGTCAGATTTATATTTTTTAAATGCCCTCTTTTTCTCATTAATTGCCCTTTTAACTGTAGCTGTAAGCCACGAGGGGTGTAATCTAGCCCATCTATACTTGTTACCTATTGGAATAAATTTAGAAGTAGAAAAACCCAGGATAGATTTGAATTTCTCCCATTTAACATTAGTATCACCATGTGACAGAATCTGATCCCAGTCTATATCCTGTATTGCAGCCCTGAATTTTTGGAAATTAGCCCTCTTAAAATTCAAAGTTTTCGATTTTCCCACCTGTTTCTGCTTTTTAAAGTTTAAGAGGAAAATAATTATATTATGATCGCTGTTCCCAAGGGGTTCCCGGACACTGACATTTTGGACAATCTCCGCATTGTTAGAAATCACAAGGTCCAACAATGCGTCACCTCTTGTGGGATCTTCTACAAGCTGCACCATAAAATTATCCTGAAGAATGTTCATAAAATGTCTCCCCTTCACAGATGAAGAAGAGCCCTGACCCCAATTTATATTTGGAAAGTTAAAGTCTCCCATTATCACTACGGTCCCCTCCTGTGCAGCCCGCTCCATCTGTTTATATAGGTGACCCTCTATTTCCTCAGAGCTGTTAGGGGGTCTATAAATTACACCAAAAATAATTTTTTCAAAGCTCTCTTGGCTTTGAATTTCAACCCACAAAGTTTCAGCCTCCTCACACTCTGAGACCACTGACTCATTCACAATCGCTTTTAAGTCTCTTCTGACATACAGACATACACCACCTCCCCTCCTATTTGCCCTGTCTTTCCGAAAGAGTGTAAAACCTTGAATATTAACACCCCAATCATGCGATGCATCAAGCCATGTCTCTGCTACACCAACAACATCTAACTGTTCCTCTAATATCAGAGCCTCAAGCTCACCCATTTTGCCTGTGATACTTCTGGCATGAATGCTCAAACTAATTTCTGTTTTACATTATCTAGCAACAGGCAGTTTCCAATATTGTATAGCAGCCAGATTTGGCTTCACACAGCCGACCTTTTGTCGGATACTGAAACAAGTAGTGGATGCTCTTCTTTCTGTAATGCATCAACACATAATTTTTCCATTTTCAACGGAAGAGCAGAAGAAAAACATGGATGCTTTAAATGCCTACGGAAAAATGCCTAATGGATGCTTATTCATTGCACTCATATTGCCTTAATACCCTCGCTTGATGAAAAAATGTATAGGAATCGTAAAATGTTCCATTCGATTAATGTTCAAGTGACCTGCGGGCCAAGGCAAAATATTATTGATGTTGTTGCCAAATTTCCAGGATGTACTCACGATGCCTATATACTTGAACAGAGCCAGCTGGCTCACCGTTTCCAAAAGGAGATTTTGATGGATGTATACTTTTAGGTAAGATTTTTTTTTTTTAAACTTTAAAATTTTGGTGTGTGTGTACAAATTGTATTGCACAACGAAAATCAGAAAAAATGTAATTTTAACCCCTTAAGGACGCAGCCATTTTGTAGCTTAAGGCTCAGCCCGATTTTTTTGGATTCTAACTTGCTTCGCTTTATATGGTTATAACTTTTGAACACTGTTACTTATCAAAACGATTCTGAGATTGTTTTTTCCCCACATGTTGTACTTCATTTTAGTGGTAAATTTTGGCTGATAAGTTTTGCGTTTATTTACAAAAAAAAGAAAATATGATAAATTTTTTGAAAAATTAGCCATTTTCGAAATTCTAAATCATTGCGTTTTCAGGCAGATAGATTTACCACCTAAATAAGTTGCTGAATAACATTTCCCATTTGTCTACTGTACATTTTCATAATTTCTGAAATGTCTGGATAATTTATTTTGATGTCGCGCGGCTTACAAATAGAATATCGCTTTTCCGGATTTTCAGAATTGACTATTTTGGGGATAAATACAGTCTTGAATGAAATTTTACATATTTAGCATTAAAAAACCCCCTATATAATCTACCCATTTTCAAATCTGCACCCCTCAAGCTATCAGAAACAGCTTTTACGAAGATTGTTAACCCCTTGAGATCTTCATAGTAATTGAATCAAAATGGAGGTGAAATTTAGTATGGTCATATTGTTCCCTTATACGTTCATTTAGCCCTAAAATTTACACATTTCCAAAATATAAAAAGAGAAAACCCACCATACAATTTGTTCTGCAATTTCTCCTGAGTACAAAGACCCCCTACATGTGGCTGTGACTTGTTTTATGGGGGCACAGCGAGGTGCAGAAGGGAAGGAGGGCGCTGCAGCTGCCAGGATTTTAGTTTCCTCATTGGCCCCTTTTGAAGGCTATAAAATTTTTGCTTTTTCATTATTGGGGCCATGTGATGGCATTTTTTTTGCGGGATGAGATGCTTTTTCCAGTGTTACCATTTTGGGGTTGGTATCACCTATTGTTGAAAATTTAGGAACTTTTTTTGAGGGCAGGAGTAGAAAAGCATCAATTCTGTACTGGATTTTTTTTTTTTTTTTTTGGTGTTCACCGTATAGACTAATAATCATGTTATCTTTATTCTATGGGTTGATACGATTACGGGGATACCAGACATGAATATATTTTCTTACGTTTTACTAAATTTGTCAAACAAAACCCTAATTTGGGGAAAAATCTATCATTTATGTATTGCCGTCTTCCAAGTGGCATAACATTGTTACTTTTTTGGCTACGGAGCTGGTTGATGGCGTGTTTTTTGCGGGACATGTTGTACTTTGCACCAGTATCATGTCTGAGTACATATGGTTTTTTGATCGCATTTTATAGCATTTTTTGTGGGATTGAAAAGCTAAAAATCATAATTTTTGGAGGGTTTATAACAGTTTTTTTTTACGGCGTTTATCGTGGGGGTTCAATAATGATTTACTTTTATTCTACGGGTTGTTACGGATGTGGTGATACTATATATGTGGGGTTTGTGTTATGATTTAGACTTTTTTTTAGTTATATGTCTCTTTATATGTTTTGGGGGTTTGGGGCATTTTTAGTGATTTATGACTTTATTTTTTTATTGAATAACTTTTTTTTTTACTTTTTCACTTTTATACCATGGGATATGAACAAGCAATCATCTGATTGCTTGTTCATGATAATATTCTGCAATACTGATGTATTGCAGAGTATTATCAGTGTCAGCCTACACACTTGCATAGGCTGGCACTGTGCCAGTAAGATGACGTCACAGACGCCATCTTACCGGCAATTCTTGCAAGTAACTCTGGGGTCCAGATCGGATCCCAGAGTTGCTATAGCAACGATCGGCGCCCCCCGAAAACGGTTCGGGGGGGGCGATCGTGGGGAAAAGACCCCCCAGATGCATGTTAGATGCATTTAACGGGTTAAGCACCCGCGATCGGAGACAACTAACTAATAGCCGGCACCCCGTGTTTCCCAATGCCGGTTCGGCTCTGATCCAGAGCCGAGCCGGCATAAGCGCCGTGGCGGATATATCCGCCACTGAGCGCTAAGTCACTGCGCTCCGTGGCGGATATATCCGCCACGGAGCGTGAAGGGGTTAATAAACAAAAATATAGTAAACATGAAAACATTTCATAACCCATAAAATGACACCGGTCACAGGTCACATATAGCATAGCATAGCATACAAGTACAGTGGCTTCACAGGCAAATAGAGTTTGATGTATCCCTTTATTTGTACATAGTTTGTTTTTGTTTAGGAAAATCACTCTTTTATTTTACCCTTTGATCTTTGGTTATCTCCATTTTAAACTAAAAGAAAAAAATTACATAAATTTGCATAAAACTGTGGACGTTTATAGAGACTTACTGTGATTTCAATTGCTACATCCATTTGATTTTTTTAAAGTTTTTAAGGAAAATACTGATTTGTATTAATTAAATTTTTATTTAAATTTACGAATTGTTAAATGTTTATTCTCAAAACATGATGACACACCTAATTTTGTTTTAAAAATTATATTTTAAAGGTGGTAATGGGTACAGCCTTTAGAAATGGCTAATGAGCCCATTCATGCATCCACAAATAAGGCCGGAGGAAAAATATAATATTGCACACCGAAAAACAAGATCTCAAATAGAATGCTTATTTTGAATTATCAAAAGCCGATTTAGTTGCTTAGACCATACAGGAGGAGCATTTCTGTACCGACCCGAATTTGTGTGCAAAATTTATAATGGTGTGTGCAATTCTAAATAACACTGCAATGAAACATCATCTGACAGTGGACGTAGCACGTGATCTTCGTGAAGAAGTAGCTTCTCAGGGTGATGAAACATCTAACCAGTCCTTGGATGGACAGCAACTACACAAGCACATATGTGATAGTTTTTTTCCCCTAATTTCTATGTGTTAGCTGTCCAAATGATATTTTTTTTTTGTTTAATGTAATCTTTGAAATTTAAAGTCTTGAAGTTAATGTGAATTTACCCCCAAAAAAGTGACAACAAAACACAAAAACAAAATGACAAATAGGAGGATAGCAGACAAGGGACACAACAGTGCTCATAGGGTGATAACGTTTGGTTCAGGGTATAGGACTTGATTAGACAGTCGCTTACCTGGATGAGTTGTGCTTTAACATAAGGCACAACTCTCGTATTGGCATATAGGGTCTTATTGGGGTCGAGGTGCAGCCGGCGTCTTTGGGGTATCCAGGCACGAGATGCTAGATCGGCTGGAGTCAGAGAATAGGTACAGAGGGGCCAAGAGCAGGGGGCGCACGACAAGACTGGATAATGGTTCCAAATAGGTTTTCCTTTTTATTGAATCATCAAAGGTACACAGAGGAAACACAACGCGTTTCGGGGAACTGTGGTCCCCTTTTTCAAGTGGATAAAAGATCTGTAGGTTGGCGAAGTTCAAAAAAGTATATATACACATATACAAAAAATAAGAATTGGTATATAGGAAATATACATAAATGGTGGTGGAGGGATAGGTGTGAGTAAAAAAAGGGGGGGGGGGTTATACAAGATAAAATTGGGAAGAGACAAATTATATAAAAAAATGTTAAATATATATACACACAACTTATATAACAAAGTATCACGTTTCCATGAGTGATGCATGGATAATTTGCATATAGGTAAAACAATTAGTAAAATCTAGTAATAGTGTAGTTCCATCATAAAAGATTATAATATAACATATGGAATTGATAAATAAGTTCACAATTTCAAAGTATAAAGGTACAAAAAAAAATTATATTAGGGCTTTACAAAAAAATCTGATAAGGGATACAGATTATCCCCTTGATTAAATTATGATAAATAGTTAGATAAATAAATACATCGTATGGCTAAATTAATAAATAAATAAATTAATAGTTAGACAAATAGATATATACCCCAAACTAAATACGTCCTCAAACTCAATTCAGGAGAATTCCCCCCTGCGCTTCAATTCAACACCCAAAAATAAGGGAAACTCAAGGTTAATATATTTAAAAATCTTAAGTTTTTTATTTCATATCAATTAAAACTAATACAAATATTGACTTAGACAATAAACATTAAAAAATGGTCCCGAATTAATGGGGGAGACTTCAGCAATTCATCTCAGGTACATTCATTATACTTTTGAACAATGTATCAAGCAATAAAGTGCATTTCCTATCTGTAATCTATAGTATGGAGGTTATTACCTTGCTATGGCTGTTTGTCTGCCCCGACGCACGTTTCGCTTACTGCTTCCTCAGGAGGCGTGTTTAACTGAGAGGTATGTCCGGTTATTTAAGGTCTGGGGTGTTTGTCATGTGATTTGTAGAAGAGCTATGATGGGTGGAAGTATCTGTCAGTCATTTGTTTTGTGGAATCGCCTGCTAACTGGCGCATACCTTTCTACTTCTTCCGCCTGTAGTAAGATGGCGACGACCCTCTTCCGGCCACCGCCGCGCCTGCGCAGTCCCGAGACAGGGAGAAATTCTCTCTCTCCTGGCTGGGCGTGCGCATGCGCCTAGGTGTTTGTCGGAAGAGTCGTCACCGGCGGCGTCAGTGGTTGGGATGCGCTCACAGGTAATGATATGGGATATAAGATACAACAGGGATGGACAAAAAAGGTTATTTCTAGCATTTTTCTAAGTCAATGTTTGTATTAGTTTTAATTGATATGAAATAAAAAACTTATAAGATTTTTAAATATATTAACCTTGAGTTCCCCTTATTTTTGGGTGTTTAAATAGATATATACATACACAGATGTAAATTACATCTATTTCTAAACCGAGGGGTTTCTCCAAGCAAAGTGCAATGATCGGACTTACCAATCGCTGGAGTGATACATGGGCGCGCCAGTGTGTGTGCGTGCGTGCCAGAATACAGGCTGGTTATAAAGCCCGCGACACCTCTGTCGGAGGTGGGTGGACGCGGGTTGTGCGCATGCGCACTAGCAACGAGGGGACCAAAAATGTGGCGTCCCGCGATGTGGCGTCATGTGCTGTGCTGATTGCTGATGTGTTAGGACTCGAGTATCTGTTGTGGAACAAGTTCTTATTGTAGAACGCGGTATGGGATTGTGAATATTTAAAGAATGAAGTTTGAATGAAAAAGAATAATTATAAGGAATAGGTCAGAAAATTGGTTGCCTGTTTTGTGGTGAGGGAATTAGGATATGGGGAGTTGGTGAAAGCAGGATATGAGTAGATGTAATGTATCAAGAAATTCCGATGGATATGTAAAAATATCAATATATAATTGAATGCATAAATAATTATAAAAATGAACCAATGTGCATAGTAATATGAATTAAAAATTATATAAAAAAATATATATTAGATAATAAATAATAAATAAAGGATTTGATTAGTGAAACGTTCATTTACATTTAAGTGTATTTAATTCATCAATTGTCAGAACGGGGGGAGGCGGGGTTGATTGGAGGGGAGGGGGGGATATGGTGATGCTGTTAGAAGTTCTCTTCAAACATTTCATTAAGTCCTGCTGGGTGTAGGCAGTTTAATTTAAAAATCCAATACATTTCACGTTTTCGTAATTTTTGGAGGCGGTCACCATCATCACTGGGTATGGATTCAATGGGTGTGACTGTGAAAGCTGAGATGTCTTTATCATGACAGGCTAAAGCGTGTTTGGAGACACTATGTTTGGTATAGCCATTTGTTATTTTGCTTCTGTGTCCATTCATTCTAATGCGTAGAGTTAGGCAGGTGCGGCCTACATACTGTAGGCCGCATGTGCATTCCATTAGATATATAACATAGGTTGATGAACAATTGATCCAGTTTGATTGCTGGTAAAGGAGTTCTTTCGATGTTGAATATTCAGGCAGCATTTGCAGTTATATGGCCACATCTGAAACTGCCCGTTGTTTGTAGAAAAAGGGAAGTCGTTTTAGTCGTGTTTTTCTTACCCCGTAGTTTCGTAGGGGCTAGTATGCCTTTTAGTGTCTGTGACCGTCTATAAATTATTTTCGGCTGTCTGGGTAGGTTTTTGTTTAGAAAAGGGTCATTTTGTAGTATAGACCAATGCTTTCTGAGGATGTTTGCGAGGGTTAGATGGTTATTATTGTAGGTTGTGATGAATACTGGACAGTTGTTGGGTGGTGATTCCTGGTTGGATTTTTGGCTTGAATTAGATGGTTGTAGACATTCAGCTTGTGTAAGATGAAGGGCTCTGTCAAAGGCTGCTTCAACAAGGGGTTTCAGAAACCTCTTCTCTTTGAATCTCCTTTTCAGGATTAAGCTCTGTTTCTTAAAGGTGTTAGTCTCTGTACAATTTTTTCGAATTCTCCTGAATTGACTAAGGGGGATGTTACTTTTCCATTTATTATGGTGTGCACTACCGTAATACAGGTAACTATTAGTGTCTACCGGTTTGAAATGGGTGCTGGTGACGATCCGGTTGTTATTGATGGACAGGTGTAAGTCCTGGAATTCAAGCTCGGTTGGAGAGAAGGTTGCAGTGAAGGATAGGCCTAAATCATTATTGTTGAGATGGTTGATGAATTGATCAATGGAGGTGGCGGGGCCATTCCAAATTATGAGTAAATCGTCAATGTAATGTTTGTCGGTAATTTTCTGCTATCTTGTGTAAAGGTTTTATATTATGCTTTTAAGGTTGTATTTCACCTTCTCCATCACGTGCACATCATTAACACGATGAGACGGCAGGTGAATGAGACTATATATACCTATGTTTCATTTGTTTTGAAACCAGCCATGAATAAGGGCGACGTGTACGCCCGAAACGCGTAGGCCATTTGTCAACATATACACTCTCTGTCAACCAGGATGCTCCGTCTTTTTCATTGATACCTTTCTTGTCATTTTAAAGAAGTTTTGGAATAAAACATTTTTTCATGGTTTTATCCACACCTGGTGCGGCATGCAATTTTTTCCTGCTGAACTTCTATCCAATCCTCGTGGTCCCAGAGTAGCAGCCAGCACAGCGAATGGACATCAAACGGTGAGCGGAAAACTTAATTTTTTCTTTGTTTTATTGTGGGATCTTGGTCTAAGTAATATTGAATAGCTTCAAGGCCCTTTTTGTGGGGGATATTGGAATATAGGGCTGTAACGTCCAAGGATAACCACATATAAGTAGATTCCCATTTGACAAATAGCTGTTCTGTTGTGTTTTATATATTTTATTTTTCCAAAAATTGTTGATGCTGACAAATTAACAATGCTGAAATGTAATTAAAAAGCAAAAAAAAAAAAACAAAGCCTTTCTTAGAGGTCTTCATTTTTTAAAACATTTTCAGGATGCATAAATCAAAATGAATTACTTGATGCAATCACTATAACATGCAAAGATAATGTTATAAAAAATATATGGCTAGGATTGCTTACTATGGGCAACACAGGCTTATGCATACATGTGCCAACATTGCATGATCCAGCATCAAAATTTTCAGCGCAGCTTAAAGGACATCTCCCACCATGATGTAAGTCTGTATGCAAATGAGCCTGTTGACGACCGCATTCGTCAACACGTATGTTATCTTGAGCCCCTCTGGCTCATATGCATACAGTCCTTCATCCATGATGGAAGATGGCCTATAAGGAAATGTTCGCTTCAATGACAGTTGGCAGTCCCACCATACAACACAAAATTTGCCCACATAAGTGTGAAATTCAATTCCATGCAGAAATGTCTGTGACCAAAAATATTGACTAGCATGAAACACCTAAATAAGGCAAATTTATAATATAATGTAATCACACATTATTTTGCAAGAGATATATTTAAATTACACTAAGTAAAAATAAAGAAAGGTGTAAATAAAAATTTTACATCACTGACAATTAAGTAATGTAACCATTGTAATAAATTTCCTTGGCCACAAAATAACAATTTTAACACAATTCATTTCAGCTAAGTTCAATATACCACATCTACTGTTTCTTACTTATGTTGACGAAACATTAAATAACAATTATTTTAATTTAAAAAAAAAGGAGCTTGAAACGACCTTTGAGGTATCACTTAAAAATCACTTTTTCAAAAGTCAAAATGTAATGACATCCGTTATGCCAATTTAGAAAGCTATCCGTTATCCATATTAATAACTGATGAAAGGTACTGGAGGCTATGGCAAAAAAGTGATAATGGCTGCTGGCTAAAGGAAACATAACAGATGACATCCAAAATACAAATGAGGTCACTGGGATTTTAAAGTTATACGTTAAAACGCCATTAAAGCTTGCTTATTTAATTTTAATGTATTTTATGGACATAATGTTAGAATTGAGATAATGAAGTGACATGTGAACTGAGCCTTACACATTCTACCTAGCAGCCAGAGTATGATAAGCAGCCAGTGTATGATAAGGTGTTTCATACAATTACATATTGAATACATTTATTTTTTTGAATTACATTCACGTGTTTTAATAAAATGCACTTTTGGCACAATGTCCATATGCATTTTACGGCCAGATCGAAGAGTGCAAGTAATGGGTATAATTATTATTATTATTATTATATTTTTTTTAGGTGAAAGAGTTGGCAAATTCTCAGCTATATTGGAAGAGGCTGAAGGAATTTGTGGTGATCCTGGTACAATAGGTGAGAGGGGTGGGGAAAATGTTAATTCAGTTTTTCTCAAAGCAGTGTTTTGTGAAGCAAGTATGTTTGAATGGACACTTGAAAAAGGATACGGTGAGCCATGGCTAGTCAATGGCTGAGGTAAGAATTGTGCACTTGCAATACTAAGTGGGTTGGAATGAATATAAGGAGGTGTGTGCGGAGCATGTTTGGTGGACATCAAACTGAGAAGAGAATGATTCAGATTTTGAACATCAGATCTGAGTCCATTGATTCCTTATGAGAACATTGTGGACATTTGGCTAATGTTCTGTGCAATTTCACCTAGGGCAGTAATCATATTGTTATGAAATTGCTTATTTTCATTCAGTGATTTTATGCATATACTGCTCTTGACCACGTGTCCGTCCAAGTTCTTCTTGTTCTTCCTCACAAGTTTGATTTACGTCATGGATGTCCATACTTGATTCGACATCAGGATTGTTTTGGATGGTTGGATTGTTCCAATTTTCATCTTGCAAATTGTGTGTGGCCACATTTACATCTAGAAATATAATATTGGTAATTTTAAAATGTGTCTGGCACATTTGGAATTAAACAAAAAATGACATATATTGCATTATGAGTACACTTAGTGCATACATTTTTAAGTATTAAATTCGGTTAAAAGAGTATGTCCACATGTTTTTTAAAGTCACTAAAATAAATGTTAGAATTCAATGCACAAGACTTTAGGTGACACATTTTGTAAAATGAGTAGAATTGTAAAAATGTGGTGTGTGTAATTCTTTAAAAACTAATTTTGTGATTCAAAAAATTGGACAAAACATAGAAAAGGGTATCATGTTTTTAAAATGTTAAAAAACTTACCTTGCTCATCATTACAGGCGAGTGAATCCATGTCTCCAACGCCACATATTTGGTCCTTGGCGATTGTCTGAGAAACTAATTTTTCCAAATCAGCTATAGTAGATTGCATGGAGGATCCAGCATGAGATGTTTCTTCAGTTGAACTTGTTTGGGACAGTTTCATTTTACACTGCCTGCGACAGTCGTGCCATTTTTTTTATAAAGCTGGCAAATGCTTCTTTTTTCAACACCCAAAGCGTTAACTGAAGTAGCTATATTGTTCCAAATACGAGATTTAACTGACACAGGTGTCCGATCCGCTTTTTTACCAAACAATGTCCTCCTTTACTCTGATGTCAAAAAAGTCAAGTTGTTTGTCAGTAAATCACATGTTCACCTGGTTGCAGGTATTCAGGTATTCCACAAAGTCAAAAAACTGGGTATGGGTGCCCTCCCAAGTTTGATTCAAGTTTGTCGGATGAACCAACTAAGAATACAAGCGAAAATCCGTCTGCAATGGCGGGGGATAGTACAGCGGTCTCTGCTTCCATACCCCCTTTAGGAAACGCACCCAGAGGATACGACAGAGGAAGAAAAAGCTTGCAATTTGATGATTTAATTGAAAATTGTGACTTTTCCACTAATTCAAATTGTTTTACTGCATGCAATTTACCTGTCTTGAGTGGGGATATTCTCCCTGAAAAAATAGAGGGGGTCGATTAACCTCACTAATGTTGCATTATATCCTGATTGCTTATCCTTACTCTCTAAAGGTTTGAATTTTGTGATGATAATACTTTTGACCCCACACAGTTTGAGATAGACTTGTTGAAGGGTATTTGCAAATTAAATCTTTATAAATTCTTCCAGGACAAAACTAGTGGCTCGGGGATAAAAACTGACGAAGTACTGCCACTGTTGGTCCGTTAGGATTTTCCCCTCCTGAAATACCTAACCCCATCGATATCTCTGCGGTAAATTGTTTGCTGCGTTTAGATATGCCACACCATTGTGAAAATTCTACTGAATCCTTTGATGTAGAAGTGGAAATATTCAAGAAGGGTGTTAGATCGACATTTTGTCCCCCTTGTCTGCAGGCTCTTCTCTCGATTTCTTTTGGCAACGCATTAAGGAAGATGTTAAAGCACTAATTTACCCAAAGATTTCTCAAAATCTTACCCATGGCGAACTAGCCGCTTTGCGCTGGTTGAGATATCGGGAGGATTTAATTATTAAGCCAGCAGACAAGGGGGGAAATAAAGTCTTGATGACCAGGGATTATTATATATCGGAGGCTAAAAGACAGTTGGAAGACAGTTGGTACACTTCACTGGCCTCTAACCCCACTTTAAGATATCAGACCCTTTTACGTACTTTTTTAAATTCAAAGTTTTTTCCAAATCCATCGGGTTTTCCAACGGCCCCACCCCCCGGTTTCTGTCGCGTGAAAGACTGCGCCGAAATCCGATTTCGTGCGCCAAAATCCTTGCGGAATTTGGCGCAAAATGGAAAAAGTTGGGAAACCTGACGAAAGTGCGGCCACGGAGCACTTAGTAAATGAGCCCCATTATGTCAATTTTGTATGCGAAGGTTTAAGGTTTGTGCTATCCCATAACGCCTTCATGTTTGATGACGGATGGTCATAGCAACTAAGTAATCTGAAAATGTATTCCTCTTCTGTACCACGGTATAATTAGTTATGTTACCAGGATTTGTATACACTGTTGCCTTGACGCCGACTGCGAAGCATATATTGTGCGCGCCGCAGACAGATGACGTCAACGGCTTGAGAAAGCACTAGATAGCGCAAAACGGCCCCCGCTCTTCCCTTGTACCGCACCATATCTATAAAAAGAAGTTCTGCACATCGGTGAGTGCCGCCTTGTTTTTTCTTTTGATGCCCATAGATTATTGAACTTTGTTGTCCTGGCTGGTGGATGGTGCCGAGACCACTGTTTTCCTCTGTGGATTTACATTGAAGGAGTTCGGGATGCGCATAGTGGGAGGAAGGCGTAGCTTATACGCCACAGGGTTTATGCGCTTCAGCAATTCGAATGTACCCAGGAAACGTGGACCAAGTGGGGGATCTTCACCCAGACATACCTGGAGGACTACACTTTATCACCTGGAGATAAGATCTCTGTGCTTTTTGTCGGCCTCGGTCTAGGTGCGGGCAGATGCCTGTAGCAAAGAGAGTCGAGTCTGTTCTCAGATAGACTTAAGATCTTGGACCCTCTCTTCCATGGCAGGAACATCCGAAGGCACAGAAAGAGGGAAAGGAGGGCATGGATGCTGTCCATAGACAATGAAGAAGGGAGCGGAGCCAGCAGCTTCAGAGTCTAAGGAATTATAGGAAAATTCTGCCCATGGCAACAGAGAGGATCAGTCATCCTGACGGACAGAGACAAAGTGACAGAAAATAACAGCGCAGAGTCTTGTTAATTCTCTCTACTTGTCCATTGGACTGCGGATGTTATGGAGAGGAGAAATCCAGCTTTACTTGGAGTTGACTGCACAGGGATCACCAGAAGCGAGAAACAAACTGGCCCCCACGGTCCGAGACAATGTGCAGAAGGAATCCATGAAGCCGGAAGACGAGGAGGAAGAACAGGCTGGCAAGATGAGGAGACGAGTGGGACATCTTAGAAAACCGATCCCTCAGCATCCAGATGACTGTATTTCTAGAAGAAGTTGGGAGATCCGTAATAAAGTCCATGGCTATGTGAGTTCACAGTCAACTGGGTATCGGTCTGCTGGCTTGAGACGTGATGACTTGTTACGGGCACAGGATGGAATCTGTTTGTCTCCAAATACATCAGGGACTCGATCGGATTTTGGCCGACTTTCATGTGACACAATCGGGGGCCGTGGCCGTCGGACAACCCGACTGATTCGGACTAAGCGAGGGATTTAAAATTCAGAGAAGACATGGATAGGGGATGCACATAAAATGATACTCTCTCCTTGTGCAACCACCAACCATCACAGAGGATCTGCCCACTGACGGTCAATATGACGAGCGGCTTATCAAGGGGGACCACAGGAAGGCGATACTTAGAGGCCAGGACAGCATCCATGAAGTTTCCTCCAGAGCCGAAATCCAGGTAGGCCGGAAATTTAAACTGGTACCTCTCCCAGAGCTGAGTAGAGCAGGTATGTTTAGGCATGGTGAAGCTTTGATCTCACCTAGGGACGCTTCTTCCAAGAACTCTAGGTTGGACTGGACATCTTTGTCTGGAACGCTCTTGGGGGGTCAGCAGAGCTTTATCCACTCGCATAAGTTCCTCAACAGCAGACAGAAGATAGTGAGGTGGTCTTTGGAAGACTGGAGCCAAGCGGGGTAGTTGTTCGATCCTGGCTTGCATTTGTTCAACTCACTGCTCCTCTGAGCACTCTGAAGCGGATGTCAATCCAAGTGCCAGTGAGATCAGGTCACTCAGAGAAGACGGCAGGTCCCTGCAGACAATGCGTCTTTAATATGTCCAGAGAGGCCATTTTTGAAGGCAGCGATTAAGGCTGCTTCATTCCAGGCTAACTCAGAAGCTAGAGTATGGAACTGAACCGCATAGTCACCGACAGACAAGTCCCCTTAATAAGTTCAGCAGGGAGTTCTCAGCTAATGAGGCCCGGGATGATTCTTCAAAGATGGACCGGAATTGTGAGAAGATTGTGGTGATCTTAGCCTTGACTGGGTCGTTCCTGTGCCAAACGGGGGTAGCCTATGCCAGTTCTTTCCCAGAGAGCAGACTGATCACAAATGCCACCTTAGACCCTCTGTGGTGAACTGTGTAGGCATCAGCTCGATGTGCAGAGAGCAGTGTGTGATGAAGCCCCTGCACAACTTGGGATCTCATACTTGGAGCAGAAGAAGACAAAAACAGGAAATACAGAGGACGGCGCCTCAGGTGATATCGTTTACTAACGATACTCCAATGATATTAGCCAGTATATGCTCACCTAATTTATTCTTGTTAAAAGGCATGAGTCTTATCCCGGGGTCTAAATGTTGGTTTCAAAGGGCGGAGAAGTTTATCAAAACCTTGTGGGAGCACGCAAAAAAGGAGCAAACTGATTTGTTGGAATAGAAAGTAACCAACTTGGGGTCAAGATGTTTTTAAGGGGAATGGGATTGTAACGGTCACACTGACAACAGAACTAAAAGTCTCTATGGGAAGAGTCTGGAGGGAGGAGTCTGTGGACCCTCTGGACCACTGCGGGAGATGGTAGGAGGCCTGCAGTGGCAGCCAAGGTAAAGGAAACAGTCCGAGCCTGGGATGACAGCAGGAACACAGAGGAACACTGGTAGTGCCGCCACAGACTGGAGCCCTGGGAGGCACAGCATGAAGCGTATGGGAACGCTGGAGACACGGAGGCATCTAGGAATGCTGGAGACAAGAGACACGGAGGCGTCTGGTAACGCTGATGGGCAATCACTTCAACAGAAGTGAGGTGTGGAAACCTTGGAAGTTCCATTAGAATGCTGAAGATCCGGCCAGGAAGGAAGGGAGTTGCCGGATTATAAAGGGTGAGCCAGATTAGCGATCGCCAATCAGGCGGACGCTGGCCCTTTACGCCCTGAGAAGTTGGCGCGCGTGCACCCTAGCAGCGGGAGCGCGCAGTCTGGAATATAGTTAAAAAACATCTACTTCATGATCCTTTCCTTAGAGAGACCATTCCAAAAAATCCCAAACACACCTATAGGAGATCCCGTACCCTCAAAAACCTCCTAGCCCCAAGTCGGTTACGTTCTAATCCAACAAATAAATCCATTTGCTCCTTTTTACCCAAAATAATGTAGACACAGGGACTTTGCATCGAATGTCACAAGAGAAACTTTTTGGATTAAGAGTTTTGTGAACTGCAGCTCGAGTTATGTTATATATTTGATAGAGTGCAACTGTAGATTGCTATATATTGGCCGCTGCTGTATATTGATACAACCGTTGAGAGAGTGTTTCAATATACATAGGTCCAATATCGAGGATGGCTTTGCTATACATAGCGTATCTTGACATGCAGCCAGGGCCGGTTCTAGGCAAAGTGGGGCCCTGGGCAAAACTAAAAGTGGGGCCCCAAAATAAAACTATTTTATGACCAGTCACAGTCAGCAAGAGGCTCCTTTAGTATGGTAAAACAAACTGTGATATGGGAGAATTTTATAGGAGATAGATAAATGATAGGGAGATTTATGGGCAGCATGGTGGCTCCGTAATTAGCACTACAGCCTTGCAGCGCTGGTCAACATCTGCAAAGATTTTGTATGCGTGTGTCTGCGTGGGTTTCCTCTGGGTCCTCCGGTTTCCTCCCACACTCCAAAAAATTACTGGTAGGTTGATTAGACTGTGAGGCCCATTGGGGAGAGGGACCGATATTTTCTGAAAGCAGACACTTGCCCCATTTTCAAAATTGCATCAAAAATTTTATAGACATGGGCGCCTTCATGCAATTTTGATTCAAATTGAAACATTTTATTAAAAATACTTAAAATTTGACTTTGATGGCAAAAAATTTGATCCAAACAGAAAATGCCTATTGATATGTTCACATAAATAAATCCACATAATATCACTAAAACTGTAATAACTAGATATCTGCTTTTCAGCTAGACATTTTTAGACAGTCACAACCTGCAAAATATATCAATAAAACAGAATAAAAAGTAAAAGCGCCATAAACCTATATCATTTTGAAAGCAGACAACCAGGCGATGCATTTGGCAATTAACATTCAAAATTTCCTCTAAAATATGTACAAATACAGAATACTTATATAAAGAAAATCTAGTTTCCTAAAACAGTATCACAAAATAAAAGGGAATAAGAGAGAAAGGGCCACATTTATCACTTTTGTGCGCCTAAGTGTAGTAGTTGCACCTAAATTCTGGCGCACTGTTTTACAGAATTATCACAAGCTACAACCATCTGTGATAAGTTAATTTCCTGCCTCTTATTAATCACTTTACTTTAACATAGTTTAGGCGCAATTTTGGCGCAATGTTAGATTCAGGCACTTACATGTGATCCTGCAACAAGCTCCTCTCTGCTTCTCCCACATCCCAGAATGAGAATGACCCTAACAGCAGCACCCAGGTGTGTGACACCCAGCACCCAGTGACCTCCTCAGCAGGGGCTTCTCCTGGAGGGGATCCCCCAGTGCTGATCTCCTGCTGCCCCCCTGTAATTCTGCACAATATCCCCCTCAGACACACTGGTGATACTGTGCAGAATTACACGGGGGACACTTGTCAGTACTATTTGCAACATTCTGTAACGTTCTCTTCTCTCTTGCTTTGAGCTCAGGATTCTGCAGAATGTTATGTAAATAGAAGGTGATGAACTGTAAATAGAGTCTGCAGCTCCTGTCTGCAGAGTATCTCATGTCTGTATTATATGTTCTAGTGTCTGCAGAGCATCTCATGTCTGTATTATATGTTCTAGTGTCTGCAGAGTATCTCATGTCTGTATTATATGTACTAGTGTCTGCAGTGTCTGGCTGATCTTTGCTGCTAGAAATGATCTGTTCTGCAAAGGGGCTCAGTGCTTTCTTCTCAGTTTACGCCACCTTCGGGCTGGAGTGTTTTTGCGTCAGTTTTTGCGCCTAAATTAAAATGCGCAAATGATGAATATCATTAGGCACAGCAAAACATCTGGATTGCTAGGATAAATGAGGGAAAGCTGGGTATTTTTGCTGCGCAGCTAATTTGGCGTTTAGTCGCAAAAATGGCACAAAAATGGTGCACCTGCATGAAAAGGTGCAAAAACAACAGAAAAAAACGATTGACACATGTGGCCCAAAGTGTGTTCTTAGATAGTTCTGCATAGAGAAGGGTTAAAACCATGAATGTTAGTTGATATTATTTATCCCTTCTCAAAATGTAGTAACATATAAAGTGAATATTTCCATTATCTCTGAGGTGCAGCAGCTCCTGTGTGCAGCAAATGCTCCCTGCAGCCTGATGGCTAAGAATCTGGATTTGGGGGGTTTAATTTCAGGGGGCTGTATCTCTGGCTCTGTGACACATAGAACCTTACTTCCTTTTTCCTATGAAAGAAGAGAGTCTCATCTTTTATATGCATCTAAATTTGTGTTTCTAAAATGTAGGAAAACGGAGATATTAACTGTTAAACTGCCGTTGGGAGTGATTTTTATATATAAAAATGGCACATGATATTCTCAATTTAAACCTGAATATCTCTGGATCCATAGCACCTAGAAACAAAATTCAAGATTCATTTGAAAGAAGAGATTCTCCCCTTTCTCCCAGGGGCCCTGGGCAATTGCCACCTTTGCCTACCCATAGCGCCGGCCCTGCATGCAGCCACTCACCATGACAAAAGTTGCAGCGTATAGAACCCGCTGTGCCCCAAAGATTCAAACTTTTAACCCCTTGCCAATCAGTGAGTTAGCGCTCAGTGTCCGATATATCTACTAAACATATCTACTCCAGAATGATACTGTTGCAAAGTACACCATGTCCTGCAAAAAACAACCAATCAACGAGCCCCATAGCCTAAAAAGTAAAAATGTTATGCCACTTGAAAGACTGCAAAAATGATAGATTTTTCCCAACATTAGGGTTTTATTTGGCAAATTTAGTAAAACAAAAGAAAAAAATATTCAAGTATGGTATCCCCATAATCGTATCGACCCATGGAATAAAGATAACATGATTATTAAGCTTTATGGTCAAAAATCCAGTACAGTATTGATGCTTTTCTACTCCTGCCCTCAAAAAAAAGTTCCTAAATTTTCAACAATAGGGGATAAGAACCCCAAAATGGTAACACTGGAAAAAGCATCTCATCTCACAAAAAAAATGCTATCACATGGCCCCAATAACAAAAGAGCAAAAATTTTATGGCCTGCAAAATGAGCCAATGAGGAAACTATAAAATCCTGGCAGCTGCAGGGCGCTCCTTCCCTTCTGTGCCTTGCTATGTGCCCCTACAACAAGTAACGACCACATGTGTGGGGTGTATGGTGGGTTTTCTCTTTCTATCTTTTGGAAACGTGTACATTTTAGGGCTAAGTGAAGGTATAACCTACAAAATTTGACCATTCTAAATTTTGCCTACATTTTGATGTAATTACTATGAAGATCTCAAGAGGTTACCAATCTTCCTAAATGTTGTTTCTGTTTGAGGGGTGCAGATTTCAAAATCGGTTGATTATATAGGGGGTTTTTATGTTGGATTTGAAAAATGTAATTCAAAACAGTATCCCCAAAATAGTCAATTCTGAAAAAATTATGTTTGATTTGTAAGCCACGTGACCTCAAAATAAATTATCCAGACATTTCAAAAATGATGAAAATGTAAAGTAGACATATGGGAAATGTTATGCAGAAACTTATTTAGGTGGTAAACCTATGATTTAGAATTTCAAAAATGGCAAATTTTTCCAAAAAATTCATTTTTTTTTTGTAAATAAACGCAAAAATTATCAGCCACAATTTAACACTAAAATGAAGTACAACATGTGAGGAGAAAACATTCTCAGAATCGTTTTGATAAGTAACAGTGTTCAATAGTTATAACTGACAAAGCGACAGATGTCAGAATCCATAAAATGGGGCTGAGCCTTAAGCTAAAAAATGGCTGCGTCCCTAAGGGGTTAAAGAAGAGAGAGATGTTTTGGATTTTTAAATTGCAGTGCCTGGTCCCAAATGGGTTAAATGAGAGTTTGGAGAACGTGTTCTGAAACGTATACAATGGGGCAGATTTATCATATTCTGAAAAAGGGTCTATCACCCGAAATGCGTTAATAGGACATTGATATGTTTTTTTACTTGTTATATTTTAATCTTTGGTGTGCATTATTTTATTGCTCTGAGACACCATTTTTGCTTTCTCTTGATTGTACCTATAGCGCTCCATTAGTGCTTCATTTTTTTCTGTGTATAGCACATGTCATACTTGGAGGGCATGGATTCTGGGTCTGGGTTCTGCAGAAGATGGTGAGGCCGCAGTAGCGGGAGGTTCCACAGGACCCGGAAGCTGCTGCTGCTGCTGTTGCTGCTGGGTGACCAGTAACTGCTGCATAATGTCGGTCAGCTGGTTAAGTTACTGACCCTTCATGGCAATCTGCTGGGACTGCTGGGCCACGATGGTGGTGAAATCGGCCAGTTCTGGAAGCAGAAGTTTGTCAGGATCCATGGACGGATCTTATTGTCAGGATTCAGGGGTAGTGGACCCACTGAACCACTGCGGATGATGACATAAGCAGACATCTAGGAGTGGAGTCTAAGTAGTACCCGGTTTTCACCAGAGCCCGCCGCAAAGCAGGTTGGAGTTGCTCCACAGGCACTACTTTGTCCGTGTGGTGGCCAAGGCGAGGTGCAGAATTGTGCGGCAGCATCGGAGTCGGGGACAGGCACAACAGGAAATCGCCAGAGCATAGGGAAAAAGCTTTTTCTAAAGGAAAATCTAACAGAGCCGGCACGTGCGCGCACTAGGAGGCGGGGAGATCGCCACTGTAGCCAGGGAAGGTAAGTGAGGCTGCAGACTGGCTTCTTTCGCTGGAAGATACGATTCCAAAGGACATCCACAGATGGGGAATTATACTGTAGGGACATAATGAAAACCAGCGAGTTTGGGAGTCAAAGAGCCAAAGTGCTTAATTTAATTACCGTAAATCGAAGCATGTTTTGTACATCTTAACTTGCCTATGTGGGCAACATTACATTGGATTAGAGAACATGCTAGATGCATAAAAACAGGCGATGGTGCACCAAGACTATTAGAGCATAAATGAGAAAATCACTATTCCAACCGGTATGTCCTTAACCCCTTCATGACTGCCATAGGGACATATACGTCCTATTTGCACATACCTCATGTATAAATGTCTTGACAGTGACCAACTTCAAACGCCCATATCTCCTGAACCCACAGCTCTGATTACTTTCTGTGATATAATGAGCTGTGTTCTTGTGTGACCATGGTCAGATTTCCTTTATTCATTGTCCCTACTAGGCATTCTTTTTAAAATATAATTGGTCACCTGTAACAATCCTAAATCACTAGTGTCATAGACACATTGGGGCACATTTACTTACCCGTCCCGTTGTGTCCGCCAATCCGGAATGTCTGATGAGGATTCGGAGCTGCCACGATTCACTTCCAGCGTGCGCCCGATTTCTTGAATGTGTCGCTTCCCTGCTCAGGTCCGCCGGAGTTCCCCATCTTCTTCCCGGTGTAGGTGAGTGCTGATCTTGCAACACAATGGGGCACATTTACTAAGGGTCCAAATTGTGTTTTTCCACCGGGTTTCCCGAATTTTGCTGATTTGCGCCAAATTGCCCTGGGATTTTGGCGCACGCGATCGGATTGTGGCGCATTGGCGCCGGTTTTCACGCGACAGAAATCGGGGGCGTGGCCGTCGGAAAACCCGAAATTAAAAAAAATATTGTGTCGCAAGAATAGCACTCACATACACCGAGACGGAAAAAGTGAACTCCGGCGGACTTTAGCGTAGCAGCGACACCTAGTGGAAATCGGGCGCACAACCTTAGTGAATCCCGGCAGAACCCGAATCAGCGCCGGAGAACGCGCTGCTGGATCGCGACTGGACCGGGTTAGTAAATCTGCCACAATTTGTAAAAACAAGGGCATAAGAAGCTTATGGAAGAACAGAAAATGCAGACACATACTAGCATGTAAGTGTGCTTGGTTTACAATCCTTCATCCTGTGGTAGATGTCTTTTAATATAAGCCGCATTAGACTTAACCGTCTCCCTATAGTAAAGTGACCTCTGACGTCATCCGGGAGGAGGGCCGCCATGATGCGGGAAGTCGCTGCTATGCATATACATATGGTGGTGGCATCTTGAGAGGGGCAGGTAGTCCCGACGAGGGTGGATGCAGCGTGAGCGGATGTGTGCATTGGGAGCACATTTCTCCAGGATGTAGTTTGAGTCGCACATCAGTGGAAAAGCTGGTAAGTATACACATAGCCTGTTTTTAATGAAAACTAGTGACTTAACCAGTAATTATAGTTGTATTTAAATGAGCACTAAAAGGGTGATTACAACAGGAGTAGACCAAATAACGTATGGAGAGTAACTGATAGGTTAACCTAATGTAAAGTGATGGCCAGATGACCCAGAGGACAGCCTAGCTACAGATGGCAATCATTGGGTGTTAGGGGGTAATAGGGGGGTTTCACTTGTATACAGGGCCGGATTAAGGTTGGGTAGGGACCCGTTACATGGGTCGCAGGTGCACCAGTGCCACTCTCCAACCCCAGTGTCTCCCCAGGTTGTCTTACCTATCCACGTTCCTGCCGTGTCTGGCGGTCCGGCGCTCAGTTCGCCACTTGGTACTTAATAAATAGCCAGCCTCTTCCCTTATGCCCACCAGGTCTTTGCGCCCAGTGCCCTAGAGAAATCTTGTTCCTGATGCTATACGCTGATATTGTGAATTCCCATTGTGACCCTAGTTCCATTCCCGACTATGCTACTCTGCTGCCTGCCTTGACCATTTTCCTTTCTCCTGACTCCAAACCCATGCCGCCTGTCCTGACCTCCAGCCTGTCCCCGACCACAATTCTGTTTCACGATTTTGTACTCCGCCTTGGCCGCCACCGCGAGCAAAGTCTTGAGAGTAAAATCCAGCCATGGATCCTGCCAAGGTTCCACTACCTCACCTGGCTGATCTTGCCACCATCATGGCTCAACAGTCCCAACAGATTGCCGTGCAAGGTCAGCAACTTGGACAAGTCACCGCCATGTTGCAGCAATTGATGGCTACTCATCAACAGCGTCAAGTTCCTGCGGTCTCCTGCTACTCCAGTTTGTCTACCTTTAGCAGAACCCAAGGTGAGACTCTCCATGCTTTCTAAGTATGATGGGGATCCAAAGTTGTGCAGAGGCCTTATTATCCAGTGCTCCTTGAACACTGTACTGATGCCGACGCAGTTCGTCACAGTATGATCTAAGGTGACCTTCATCATCAGCCTCCTTTCTGGGAAGGCCCTGGCATGGGCTTCGCCCCTCTGGGACAGGAACAGCCCAGTCACGGCCAATATCCAGGAACTAGTCCGGGCGTCGTCTGCTGAGACCACCCTGCTGAACTTGCACCAAGGGGACTCTACAAGGAACGCAGTTCAGATCCACACTCTCGCTTCCGAACTCTCCTGGAATGCAGCGGCTTTGGTTGCCATATTTAAAAATGGACTGTCTGGTCAGATAAAAGATGCACGGGACCTGCCATGTTCCCTGAGCAGCCTCATCTCCATGGCTACCCAGATTGACATCCGATTCTCTGAGCGCTCGGTGGAATTGCGAGCTGAACTAATGCAAGCCACGACTACCGATGCCTTCCCCATTTGGCTCCAATGTTCCAAAGGCCCTCTTTGCCGTCCTCTGTGTCTGTTACTGAGGAACCCATGCAGGTGGATAAAACACAGTTAACACTTCATGAGCGCTTTAGACGAAGACAGAAGAACATCTGCATCTATTGTGGCAGCCCGGAACACTTTCTCCAAACGCACTTACCTCGGGTTCTTGAGAGAAGCATCCTTAGGAGAGAACAAAGCTTCTCCACGCCTAAACATACCTGTCCTACTCAGCTCCGGAACAGGTAGTCAGTTTCAAGCCTCTGCCTTCCTGGATTCCGGCTCTGACCTAACGGCCAATCGCCTATTTGCTAAACTCGAGAAGCGCCAGTTCCACCAGAGCAGTCTTCCATTCCTCGGAACAGGGGTCTACAGATGGATCAGACCAAGTTGTCTTCAGGTGCCTCGCCCAGTAGGACTTTGTGCAATACAGAGATTCCTGGGCTTCACTAATTATTACCAGCAATTTATACAGCATTTCTCTTTTCTTGTCTCTCCCATTGTGGCGTTGACAAAAACAGACAATAATCCTAAACTCTGGCGTCAAGCAGCTAAAGAAGTGTTCTCCAAGCTAAAGTCTGCTTTTGCCTGTGCTCTGGTTCTTAGACGGCCTGAGAAGCCATTCCAGCTGGAGGTTGACACCTCTTTAGTGGGAGCTGGATCAGTGCTCACCCAGAAGAGGTCTAAAAGCCAAACTCTCACCTGTGGGTTCTTCTCTAAGACCTGCTGTTGAGATAAATTACACCATAGGAGACCGAAAACTACTGGCCAGAAAACTTGCCATGGGAGAACGGCGCTATCTTCTGGAAGGAGCTCGCCATCCTGTTAGTGTATACATGGGTCACAAGAACCTCCTATATCTCCAGACAGCTCAGAACCTCAGCACACAACAAGGAGTACAGGACCGCCACAGGGGTACAGGAACACGGGAACACTAAAGGAACACGGGAACACCAGAGGAACATGGGAACACAGAGGCATCTGGAAACGCTCAGGAAACTCGGAGGCGTCTGGAAATGCTCAGGAGGCTTTCTCTTCAAAAGAATGACCTGAAGATCCGGCAGGGGATGCTGGGAGTCGCCAGGCTATATAGCCAAGCCGGGAATACCAGCGCCAATAAGGAAGACGCTGGCCCTTTAAATTCTTGAAGAGTCGCACCCTAGTCCGCAAGCAGGAGCGGGACTGGAACCAGGAGCTAGGGACTGGAGCCATTAGGAGCTGGGACAAGTATGTACTGACCTGGGGGAGTTGGGCAGCGGCAGACAGCAAAGCACGGGTGCACCATGTCGCGGATCGCGGGGGCACCCGTGACAGTGTACCTTCGGACATTCCTGCCATGGAGGACTTGGTCCAGGATCTTAAGTCCATCTGGGAACAGACTTTACTCTCCTTGTTGCAGGTGTCTTCTTGAACCAAGTCCCAGGCCTACAAAAAATGCAAACCTCCTCCGATTTTCTCTCCAAGTGATAAATTGTTGCTGTCCTCCATATATGTCCGGTTGAAGATCCCCAGCTACAATCTTGGTCCCCCTTTTCTGGGTCCTTTTCGAAGTACTGAAGCGCATTCATCCTGTGGCCTATAGGCTTCTGCTTCCTCCCACCATGCACATCCCAAACTCCTTCCATGTCTCTCTCCTGAAGCCATTCATTCTGAACCACTTCTCCCGTCAGGTACATCCTCCTGTTCCTGTGGTTGATTCCACCAACGTCTTTGAGGTCAAAGAGGTCTTTGAGGTCAAGGAGGACCCCCCGGATGGGAAGAGACTATTGGAATCTCAATTCGTCTCTCCTAGAAGAAGCAAGAGGTAAGACAATCCTTGGAGGACTTTCTTCAGAGCCAGGTACCGTTGTTGGGCCTTTGTAGTAGTAAGTCAGAGTGGTGGGAGATGTTCAAGAAAAGGGTGGCGAGATTCTTCCGCCAGCTCTCAAGCCTCAGGAGCCTGGACAGGTACCGCCTGTATCAGGGCCTGAGGAGGAAACTCGAGCATCCCGTCTCGACTGGAGGTAGTCGTGAGGGCATCTCCAGAGTGAAATCTTTGCTGAAGAGGTGTCAGTACGATAGACACACATCTTTGGTTTTTGAGAGGGATTACGGGAAATACTGCTCTCCCGACCCTTACAGAAACTGCAAAAGCAGTACGGGATCCCTAAAAAGGTCCAGATCAGGGATTCAGGAGGTCGTCAGATCCTTCTACTCACACCCCTTGGGCAGGAAGCATCTAGATCGGGATGTGATGTCCCTGAGAGAGGGGTAGACCCCTCTTTTGATGTTTTGACTGAAATGATCAGGGTAGAGGAAGTCAGCCTGGCGAGGGAAGGGCTCACCATCAAGAAATCGCCATGTCCAGATGGCTTAACATCCCAGTTTTATAAGACCTTTAAGGATGCCTTGGTTCCCTTCTTGACTGAGGTATTCAATGAGTGTCTTTTCCCCGGCACTCTGCCTAAGTCAATGAGAAGGTCTGCCCTGATCATCCTGTCAAAGGGTAAGGACCGATCTTGGGCTGAGAACTCGCGGCCCATAGCGCTTCTTAATACGAACAGAAAGGTTTTGGCAAAGGTGCTGTTTAATGGGCTGGTGCAATTTGCACCCCGGCTCCTTTCGGGGACCAAACACTGCCCTGATCCAGGCCGCAGTACATTTAGTGCTGTGCTCTATTTCCGGGAGGCAATGGAGCAGGACAGGGCTGGTGACTGGAAGGGGTACTTGCTGTCCTAGGATCAGGTATGGCTTGCCAGAGGAGTTTGTTGATTGGCTGAAAGTTTTGTATGCAGGGGCAGAGAGTTTCCCGCTTGTGAACGGTTGGAATGACCGCTCTTTTGAGGTTGGGTCTGGTGTTTGCCAGGGTTGTCCTCTGAGCCCACTACTGTACGTGTTCGTGATCGACCCATTCCTTAGGAGGGTTGATCGTGGCCCGTTGGTGGGAGTCAGGATGGACCAGGTGGCAACGGCAGCCACTTTTAGAGTGGTAGCGTATGCCGATGATGTCACCGTTTCGTGTCCTCAGGAGGGGAGGCACAATGGGTGATGTCAGAGGTTGACTGGTGCTCAGAGGCTTCTCCGTCCAAGATTAACCTGGTATAAGTGTGAGTCTCTGGCTGGGAGAGAGCGGTCCAGGCTTTGATCTCCCAGACACCATTCCAGTGCCCCAAGACTCTGCCAAAGTTCTGGGCATCAAATTTGGCCAGGGGGATTACCACATGCAAAACTAGAACAGCAGGCTTAAAAACACCTGTCACCAGGTCTCTGTCACTAGTCCTGTCACCTCTACCTGTTGGAGCAGCTCACCAGGATTCCATCCCAGCCTTTATCTAGTCAATTCATACATTAATCATTGTAAAATAATGTTTTCTTTATTATGTAAATGAGGCTGGTCACATGGTCAGAGACAGTGATGTCACGCCTGTTACCCCTCCCCTCTCCTCCCCCTGCTCATGTCTGCGTGTAATGTATAGTAAAGCATAGTTAGTGTCTGTGCTTTATCTGCTGACATGCTGCATCCTCCTAATACACAGAGACAAAGACATCAGTTACACAAGTACCTGACATGTTCTGCCATACCATGGCTTCCTGGAGCTGTTGTATCTCTCCTATACACACACAGGCTGCAGGGGGCGTGGCCGCCAGCAAGCACATGGAGGAGCCATTACACCATTATACGGGCTGTCAAGCATTGGTGGTGTGGCTGTGCCGCCCACTCATGAATAAGCTGGACAGCTTGAATATGCTAATGACTCATTGGACATTTCACAGATCATTTGCATACAGCTTTAGGACCTCATTGCTTAATTTTACAGGCATGTAGAGGGACAATGAAGGGATAGAGGCAATGCTTTCTAATGGCAGTTAGATTAGGGGGTTATTTTGCATGACGGGTTTATCAATCTTTAAGATTGCAGCTCAGAAGGTGGACCAGTGGAAGGGTTGGTCTTTGACCCTCAGAGAAAGGGTTAACCTGATCAAAACCTAACTGCTCCCGCTGCTGATATATCTGGGCAGTGTATGCATCTTGCCAGAACCCCTCTGGACTCGGGTCTACAGTCTGTTCTTCCAGCTGTTATCGGGGAATAGACTGAACCTAATCAAGAGGGAGGTTACTTGCCGTACGGGGAGACAAGGAGGGGATGGTTTCGGCCTTTCTTCCAGGAATGGGAGACAGAAGGGCAAGTGAAGGATCTCTGCACACCGCATGGGCATCTTCTGGCTTGCTCTACGCCGGTTCTAAAGGTGATTCGCCGGTGTGGTCTGGGATGTGGGAGATCAGGGCCATGTCGAGGAAAGTCCTCGACAAAAGGGTTCTGTTGACCCGTTTCCAGAAGCCTCTGGTCCTCAGGGATTGCCCAAGTCGGGATTTAGGGCTAGGTTTAAGTCATTTAAATTCCATCAAGATCCCCTTCACATTTTGGCATGTGACTTGGAGTTGCTTCCATGGAAAGCGTTGTGTTAAGGACAATCTGAAGTGTAGGAGTTCTGAAGAACTGGGTTGTCCCTGGGAGGAGTGCGGTGGCCTGCTGGAGAGCATGGATCACTTCCTGCTTCAGTGCCCCTTTATTACAGAGGTGTACAACCGGGTATGCTCTTCCATCCATTGGCCTGGGTTGGCTGGTCTCTCCTATACGGAGTGGGCCTATTGAGCATTCAGAGGCCTGGGAGCCCGGGACTGCTGCACTTTATTTCTAGTTAGCCTAGTGGTTAGGTACCATAAGTGGAACGCACTGTGCTTAGTATCGACGCAGCGTAAAATACTCTTATTGGATGAGGTGGTTAGGAACAATCTGGGTGACCTGGTGAAGGTGCCCTCTCTGGAGTATGAGAGGCTGGGCACGGGTTGATGTAGGGCTTCCAGGCACCGAACCTGGGCTTTATGTGGTTTGTATTGATGTTGTTCAGCTTTTGTTTTGTACTATATTTTCTGTATGTTATCTTGTAAATAGTGTATATATTGGATATAGTGGGGTTTGGGGTATAGTGTTAGGTTGGGAGGGGGGTGATGGTGGTGGGATTTATGAACTGACCTTGGACACTGGTCTGGACTACTTAACGCAAACTTTGGACGTTAGACCAGTGTCTGGGGGGGAGAGGAGGATGTGGGCGTGGGATTTACTGCAGTGTAGTGTTATGTGTATTCTGTGTTTGGTAGCATATATTTTAAAAAAATGGGTGTGGGGTGTGATTTGTGTGGGGTGTGATCTGTGTGGGGTGGTTTGTTATTGGAGGGTGTGGGGTGGGTTTATGTTTATTTATGGTCGTTTATGTTTATTTGTGGGGGTGGATTGTCTTTGTTTATTGGTTTGGTTTAGGACGTGATAATCGGTTGGGTGGTGGTTGTGGTATTAAGTGTTTATTCATTTTGGTGTATTTTAAAATATTGTTTTTGAGGTGTGAATGGGGCTTGGCCAACAGTCCACTGGTGTGCACGTGTTTGTGCACAGTGACTGCACCAGCAGCAGAATAGAGAATGCATCTCTGGAGCTCGTTAACTCTGTGTGTTGCTGTGGGAGGCTGTGTGTGCCGCTGCTCCTAAGCTCCAGGAAAGAACTACCTCCACCTGGGGCCTGCTCTCTCCTCTCCCAGGGAGGGAGTAGGTTTCCAGGCATGAGCCAGGGCTGCAAGTCCCAGGCTCCTGCTTCCCGGTCTAGGCCGGCGCGAGGCAGAGTAGCAAGCTACCAGCAAGCGCTGTGTATGCCTTTGGGGTGAGAAGATCCACCAGGAACAGCAGCAATTCTGCTCCAACTCCCCCCAGGCCAGTAAAGACTCCAAAAGGCAGCAAGACCTCGGGAAAGCTGGATACCGCAGGAAAGCTGAGTGCTCAGAGAGGTGAGGCTGATCTCTGTGAAAAGGGCTGGGGAATGCTGAGGGCCCGGGAGTCTATTTCCACCTATGCCTCCCGGGCTCTAGGCCACCTCTCTGTGTATGGATAAGCCAGCAAGACGCTGAAGAGGCTGCGGGAGGAGCTGAGGTATGCCAATGCCAGGGCAAGCTCTGCCCAGAAGAAAAAGCGGGAGCAAATTTTGGCTGAGATTTCGAGACTAAAGACTGACATCCAGGCCTTGGAGGAGAGGAAGGCTTACCTGCTGGAGTGGGCCATTCAAGGAAAAGATCATGAACAATGAGAGGTTCCCGGGAGATGGAGGCGGTTGATGGGGCTTCAGCCTAAGAGCCAGACAGAGGAGGAGACCCAGGTACTCTACAGTGGGCCCCCTGCAGGACTAGCGGCCATGTCATCTAGCTGTGGTTCTGCCGGCCCGGGTGAGAACAGTGGCAACAACCAGGGAGGGGTGCTCATGGTGGAAATCAGACGGCTCGAGTCCCCCATGCTCCTCCAGAACTTTTCTTTTGCAGATGATCTTCCGGATGATGCACCTGGTGGCCGCAAACCACGAAAGAAGACCAAATCCATGGATTTGGTAGTCTTGTATACAGCCCCCTCCCCGTAAACCCGGGTCAGCTGCAGGGTCAGCTCACTGTGCAAACCACGTTACCCAGCCCAGCACAGGTCCTGCAGTGGACTCAGTGCCAGGAAGCGGGGAGATTACACGTGAAATCTGATGTGGCGATGGTCTCCGTCTCTGTTTGTGGTAACAGTGGGGGAGCAGTGGAGGCATCGGGCTAAAGGCGGAAAAGTAAGTAACAGCTTGGTGTTGCCACCAAAATCACCAAAATGCTGTGGTGTATCACCCAGTGGAAGGGGTGAAAGCCCGGCGCTGGTTGCAGCTTCCAGTGCCTCTGAACCTCTTCATGCTGTTGCCACTGATCACTTGGTTATGGGGCGGCGGCAGTATGGAGGGGTCGCTGATTCTGAGGGCTCTGAACCTCTCAAACCTAAAGTTCTGTTTTGCGTTGGTGATAATCTGCTAAGGAGTGCTGAGGAAGGCAGAGTTCAGCGGCACCACATACCAGCTAAAGATCAGCGGCGACTCATACCAACCGCTAAGAAAAGTAAATTAACATCTGCTCCTGATGATGCGGAGTGCACAAGTGTGACAAGAGTTGGGGTCACCTCTGGGCAAGGCTCTGGTTCCCCATCTTTTGTGCCTGAAGATGCAAAGGTGGTCATGTCCCTTAATGTTGGTGCTGGTCCAGCCAGTGTGAATGATGTGAATAATGTTGTGGTGGCTAATGCAGGTGGAGTGAGTGGTGCAGAACCTTTACCAGTGAGTGAAAGAGTGACTGGTTGTGAGGGTGGTGTGGCTGGGTGTAATATGGAGGTGGGTAATGTTAATGTGGTGGGTACAGGGTTTGTTCCAGTTGCTCTCCCAGTGGCGCCCCCTGCTAAGAGCTTTGCCAGTGTCACTGCTGGGGGAAATGGGGTTGCATCATCCTCGTCTCTGCGCTCTGGGCATGGCATTTTGCAACAGCGCCTCCTGTAGGCCTTACAGAAGGGGGAAAGGACGATCAATGTAGCGGGGCAGGAGGTTGATTTGTCATTTTGGATAGAGAGGCATGGCCTGTCTTCTTTCCGATTGCAAAGAGGCAGGGAGACATCATGGTTGCCACCAACAACAATTGGCCTGAGTGCTAACCGTAGGAATGTGGCCTGTCTTTGGTGGCGTGGCAGTGATGTGTGTCCACCTCAGGCACGGGTAGTTGAGCTGCTACTGAAGAGGGACTTTAAGGCAGCTGACATCTTTGTCTTGATCCATCCCTATGGTAAATCTGAGTTTGATGTCAGCTTTTTCCGGCAGGAGGGGCTTGAGCTCTTCTGTTTCAACTATGAGATAAGATGCAAAGAGCCCGAGTGGCGGTACTTTGTTGTACAAGCAGTGTCCCGCCATAACAAGAAAGTGACCATTCATACCTGTAACAAATCACTTTCTTGCTTTGACATCATGACCTGGCTGAATCGGTATGGAGAGGTGTTGTGAGTACCCGAGAAAAATTGGGACAAGTATGGGCTTGGACCTTCATGATGAAGTTGAGGCGTTCAGGTGACTCAGTCGCCCACATCCCTTCACCAGCCTTCCTGGGGAGGGATCGGGTCCTGATCTTCCACTGGGGGCAGCCTGAGCTGTGTCACAGGTGCGGTGACCCCACACATTTAAGTGCAAACTGCACCGTGCAGAAGTGTACATTGTGTGGGGGTGTCGGCCATCTCGCTGCATCCTGTACAGAACAGATTAGGTGATCTTGGTCACCCATACAGTCGTTGTCCTCTTTCCTTTGGTAATGTGGGCACAGCCTCAGCAGATGAAGGCCACAAGGATGAGGAGGCTCGTCCTGGATCTACCCCTTAAACATCAGAGGTGAGGGAGATGGACACTACAATATGTTTAAAAAGGGGGTGTTCATTTCCCGAGGGTGGTGGTAAGATGGGTTACAAGAAAACCGTCTAACTCAATCACTCATGATGGCGGGGCCCACTCCGTTGACCCTGGCATACATTAACCCCTTAACGCTGAAACCACTTTTCACCTTCCTGACACGGCCCATTTTTTCAAATCTGCCCTGTGTCACTATTTGGTGAAAATTTGGAAAAATTCTCGATTTTCGAACTTTTTCCACACATAGTCATAACCACAAAAATACTTAATAACTAACATTCACTAAATGTCTATTTTATGTGGACACGGTTTTTTATGCATACTCTTATTTTTGTAGGATGTTATGGGGCTTTGAACATTAGGAAACGTCAGGTTTCAAGTCACTTTGAGAGGCCTAAATAAAAATAAAACCCCATAAATTACCCCATTATAGAAACTATACCCCTCAACGTACATAAAACAACTTTTATGAAGTTTGTTAACCCTTTAATTGTTTTACAGGGGTTAAAACAAAATCGGATGCAATTTTGAAATTAACATTTTTTTGGCTAAATGAATGTGGTTTTCATAAAATGTACAAATTCTCAGTGGATAAAATACCAAAACGGTCCACTAAGTTTTATCCCCAATCTCTCCAGATTATACCAATACTCCATGTGTGGTGGTAGCCTTCTGTATGGGCACACGCCAGGGCATCAAAGGGAAGCTGCGCCATTCAAAGCAGATTATGCATTGTCCCTTTTTATTGGCTTTACAATCTCTATTTTTTTTTTGGCAATTTGGACATATAAGGGCTTGTTTTTTGCGATTGGTGATACATGGTGATACAATTTGACACCATGTTACCCAAAGGTTTAAACGCAGAACTACAAATTTTTGGCTTTCTGTGAATGGGGCAGGGCCGGATTATAGGTGGGGCTCCGGGGGCTCGAGCCCCGGGGCCCCCACCACCTTGCCCCCCCCTAGGGGCCCCCACCAGATAGCGCCCCCCGCCTGAGATGCCCGCCGCCCCCAGACACAGGTGACTGCCTCCCCGTCCATCTCCCTGCACGACAGACGCCCTTGTCACAGGTGACACCGCCTCCACCTCCCAGGCCGCCCCCTCGGCACAGGTGACACCGCCTCCTGGCCCACCTGTCCCCAGCCATGCATGGCCGAGCAACCAACCCACCTGAACAAGAAAACCCGATTGATGCCCCCGCCCCTCCGCTCAAGCTCGAACAAGCATCCACAACCTCCCCCCGCCCTCCCTGGCTTAACAAGCAAGCCCCAGGACAGTTGACACTGACTCCGCCTGCCTCCCCGGCACAGGTGACCGTCCGAGGCCCGCCCATCCCTCGCCATGCATGGTCGAGACACCAACCACCGCCCCGACCCGAACAAGCAGCCAAGCTTGACGCCCCCTGCTTGAAGAAGCACCGCCGACCCCGGCTGAACAACAACCAAAAGAGCCCCCATCCGCCCGAACGCCTGCCTGAAGCCACGGCCGGTCACCCTAAAAGGTAAGTATATGTGTGTATATATGTATATACAGTGTATATATGTATATATGGGTTATATGTGTATATATTTATGTACAGCATATATATGCATCTACTGTACATATATATGTATATGTACCCCGATGTTCACTAGGTGTCGCTGCGGTGCTGAAGTTCGTCAGAGTGCACTGAAATTCACCAAGCCAAGCCGGGTGCAGGTAAGCGCGTGTCAAGCGACACTTTTTTTTCTGAATCCGGCGGGTTTTCGTGCGGCCATGCCCCTGATTTCCGTTGCGTGCACGCCAGCGATGATGTGCCACAATCCGATCGTGTGCGCCAAAACCCCGGGGCAATTCAGGGAAAATCGGCACAAAACGGAAAAATTTGGGTAACCCGCCGGAAAACCGCAATTCAGGCCCTTAGTAAATTACACCTACTGTGTATATACTGTTTATTTATGTGTATATACTGTGTATATGGGTATATTCTGTTTATTTATGTGCATACTGTGTATAGGCGTATATATGCATCTACTGTGTTTATGTGTTTATACTGTGTATATATGCATCTACTGTGTATATACTGTTTAATTATGTGTATATACTGTGTATAGGTGTATATATGCATCTACTGTATATATGTGTATAGGTGTATATACTGTGTATATGGGTATATATGCATCTACTGTGTATAGATGCATAAGATACATATACTGTATTTATACACGCATATATTTATATAAGCATATATGTGTGTACATTTAAATATATATTGCTGGGTATATGGTATGTATATGCTCTATATACTGAATGTGTGTGTGTGTATTTCCCGTATGTGTGTGTATATTGCTGTATATACTGAATGTGTGTATTTTCTGTATGTGTGTATATACTCTGTGTATTAGTGTATAAATGTATATGAGTGCATAAATGTGTGTGTATATATGGGTGCAAGTATATGCGTGTAGAACTTTATCTGTGTGTATATATCAGTGTATAAATGTGTGTAATTGTATACATACAACATGTCTGTATAAGGGTACATTCACAAGAAAATATGGGGGATGTATATCTGGCCCTACTATGCAGCTGTGTTACTGGGGATGAGGCGGCTGTGTGTAGCTGTGTTACTGGGGGCGATACGGCTGTATGTAGCTGTGTTACTGGGGATGAGGCGGCTTTATGTAGCTGTATTACTGGGGGCGATACGGCTGTATGTAGCTGTGTTACTGGGGATGAGGCGGCTGTATGTAGTTGTGTTACTGGGGACGATACGGCTGTTTGTAGCTGTGTTACCGGGGATGAGGCAGCTGTATGTAGCTGTATTACTGGGGGCGATACGGCTGTATGTAGCTGTGTTACTGGGGATGAGGCGGCTGTATGTAGTTGTGTTACTGGGGAGCAGGCCGCTGTATGTAGCTGTGTTACTGGGGGTGAGGCAGCTGTATGTAGCTCGTTACTGGGGACGATACGGCTGTATGTATCTGTGTTATTGAGGAGCAGGCCGCTGTATGTAGCTGTGTTACTAGGGGGTGAGGCGGCTGTATGTAGCTGTCTTACTGGGGGGGTGAGGCGGCTGTATGTAGCTGTGTTACTGGAGGTGAGGCAGCTGTATGTAGCGGTGTTATTGGGGATGAGGCAGATGTATGTAGCTGTGTTACTGGGGGCGAGGCGTCTGTATGTAGCGCTGTTACTGCTGGGATAGTGGAAAAGAAGCAGGAGGACGTGTATGTACCCTACACTCAGTGGGGGCCTTCACCAGATTTTAAACCCAGGGGCCCCCACCAACCTTAATCCGGCCCTGGAATGGGGTGTACCGAAACGCTAGCCATGATAGTCAGGCTGTATACCAGCACTCGTGGCTGCCTTTCAGTCCCCCCCCCCCCCATTCGCCTTAAGAATATGCACTTTAATAATATGTCTAATATCACATCTCATATAAACTGTCTATATATGAAGAAAATTGTTCATATTTAAAGAAAAAATATTATTAACAAGAATTGCAAGACTCATCAATGGAAACAATTTTAGTATATCTTCACAATTTTACAGTTTCTCTAATTTGTCTGTTTTTCTCTTTTGTATTAATAGGACAATATATATGTATATGTGTGTGTGTGTATATATATAGATAGATAGAGATAGATAGATATGTATATATATATATTTGTATTCAAGATAAAAAACAGGAAAGCAGCACTCCGTGGAAAAAATGGTGTTTATTTCGCCAGTGGGCAGATGCCCACTGGCGAAATAAACACCATTTTTTCCACGGAGTGCTGCTTTCCTGTTTTTTATCTTGATTACCCATGGGATTTGGAGTCGGATCCTTTTGAAGCTTGCACCCACTACGAATTACAATTCGCTTTTTTCATTGTGCTGCTCCCCACTTACAATTTTTTCCTATATATATTTGTATAATATATAAAAAAATCATGATAAAGATAATCAGATATTAGGAAAGTTTATAAATTTGTGATGGCTACCACCATTTTTTCACTATAAAAAAATGCACCCCAAAAAGGAAATTGCACCCCAGAGTTTACAAGTTACTAGATGAATTGATCCAGGCAGGGCTTCTTGCAATAACCAAAACAGATATAAAATAACGGAAGGACAGAAGGAGGCTCAATATGGCTACTGAGGAAGAAGCATTGCGCTTCGAAACGCTTTTGGCTAAAGAAAGTAAGCAGCGGTACCGCACTACCCAACCCATTCAACTGAGAGAACATGACTGATAACTTCTCCCATAAGAAAAAGAATCTGCCCAAAGAAAGACAAACCGTTGGGTGAGAAAGGCACAGGCACATCTTTTATATACAGAACTATAAATAAGGAGTTTTAAACATATCACCTATGCGGACGTCAATCTGGTTGTACTATATATGCGCTCCGAGAACTGCAAAGACCAAAGCAGTACAAAACGCCATTACGGTATATGAAGCAACGCCAGCGGGAAACCATCAGAGCAGTCTAAAAACGCTCCACACGTTGTCTACCATGAAATAACACTATAGCAGGACAAACTATAGCTCCAACTTTAATCCCGGTAACCGTGAGTGCCTGATCACACAAAGCTATGTTTACACAGTATTGGGTTCCATATAAACATAGTTGCTCAACTAACTATTTTAATAAGTTGTATGCTGTAGATATAGGGCCCTGACAGCACAAGCCTCCATGACATCAATTCATTTTGCATTAATTTCTCATACACATGTTTATTGCATGAATTTTATCTTTTTAAACCTTTTTTTATCATTTTTATAATTTTTCTCTGTTCATACATATGACATATTTCACTATAAAATGGAAAGTGTTTGAAAGGAATTCAACAACTGAGCATATCCAGTAATTAAAGACTTTATGTGCTATATGGTAGTTGTACTAAATATCACTTCTCCTAATCATTCTAATCATTCTTTTGTACATTGTGGTTTTAAATAATTAAAGTCTGTAACTTTACTTACCCGGCCCATTCGCAATCCAGCGGCACGTTCTCTGCCCTGGATTCGGGTCCGGCCGGGATTTATGATGGTACTTCCTCCGCCATCCACCAGGTGGTGCTGCTGCACTGAAGTCCGCTGGAATGCCTCGAAATACACCGGCCTATCCTGGATGAAGGTGAGTGAAATTTTCGTGACACAATTTTTTTTTAAATGCGGTGGTTTTTCCGAATCCGTCGGGTTTTCGTTCGGCCACGCCCACAATTTCCGCCGCGTGCATGCCGGCGCCGATGCGCCACAATCCGATCGCGTGCGCCAAAATCCCGGGGCAATTCAGGTACAATCGGCGCAAATCGGAAATATTCGGGTAACACGTCGGGAAAACGCGAATCGGGCCCTTAGTAAATGACCCCCAATAACAGAACAGAACATACTGGGCCCCATTTTTAATCTGTCTCAATATACTCTAAGCCAAACCGAACGCGCCCTTCTTAACCCCTTAAGGACGCAGCCTGTTTGTACATTAACTCCGATCCCGGGTGTTTAACCCCTTACACGCCGCAGTCAAGCATGGGGTGGTGTGCTTGCCGGGGTATCCAATCCCTCCTGCTGCAGCCCCAGGTTCCATCGAGTGACTGTCCCCGCTGGATTCCGCCTCCTAGCAGTGTAACAAGGGGCTGCAGTGTGGATCTTTGTCCAGTAGATGGCACCAGGGTACAGAAGAGGAGATTCTGCAAGGAGCAGGAAAAGGAAGTGATTCAGTGTGAGAGGTCAGAGGAGCTGATAAGAGACAGAAGTGTTGCTGTGCCTGTGTGCTCCTGGCTAAGATATAAGCCCCTACTTGGTACTAAGGAGAGAAAGTACTGTGCCCAGAACTCTGGTGGTGAGCACCAGAAAAGGACAGTCTGCAGGTGAGGTCTTAGGACAGCGTGGACGGAGAGGGAGTCTCCCGTCCCGCAGGTGTGCGGCTGAAGAAAGACCCCCATTCCGGCAGTGAGGCTAAAGGAAATCCCTCTGCATTATTATCTGCATTATATGGACATTTTCTGTATTGATTACTAGTTCAGTAAAGTTTATTGTTATATTCAGCACGTTGTCTGTCGTCTCCCCTGCAACATTACATCTGGCGCAGTCGGCAGGATGGAGACAGACATGGCGAATGACAGAGTTACTTCCGCCCCACACACAGTCCCAGTGGGAGCACTATTGAGCCACCTGCCCAAGTTCAATGGGGAAAACATTTCTCTGGAAGACTGGAAGGAAAGACTTGAAGGAGCGGCTCGACTGTGTAATATAGCCCCACATCTAAAAGCAGAATTGGCGCTCAGTACACTGGAGGGAGAGGCCCGAAAAACAGTGATGTTGCGTCCAGCGCGCCAAAGAGAAAGGTTTGAACAGATTCTGTCTCTTCTTGAGGATGTATATGGGGATGTGACTTCGGAAGCAGTATTAAGGAAAAGATTCTTCTCATGTTACCAGAAAGAGAATGAGTCATTATCTCATTATGCAAATAGTCTGCGGGAGCTTATGGCTGCTTTGGAAAAGAAAGAAGTAGCGGGAGCAGCGTCCTTCACAAACACAGAGCTGGTGATGCGAGATCAATTCCTACTGGGCATGAGGAGCCAGCCACTGCGGAGAACTCTGAGAGAGCGTGTAAAGCTAGATCCTCACCTCACCCTCCAACAAGTATTGAAAGAAGCCATCACGCTTGAGAGAGAGGAAGAGTGTGAAGCAACTCCTGGTGCAACGCAGATCCAGGTAACAAGGGGCTGCAGTGTGGATCTTTGTCCAGTAGATGGCACCAGGGTACAGAAGAGGAGATTCTGCAAGGAGCAGGAAAAGGAAGTGATTCAGTGTGAGAGGTCAGAGGAGCTGATAAGAGGCAGAAGTGTTGCTGTGCCTGTGTGCTCCTGGCTAAGATATAAGCCCCTACTTGGTACTAAGGAGAGAAAGTACTGTGCCCAGAACTCTGGTGGTGAGCACCAGAAAAGGACAGTCTGCAGGTGAGGTCTTAGGACAGCGTGGACGGAGAGGGAGTCTCCCGTCCCGCAGGCGTGCGGCTGAAGAAAGACCCCCATTCCGGCAGTGAGGCTAAAGGAAATCCCTCTGCATTATTATCTGCATTATATGGACATTTTCTGTATTGATTACTAGTTCAGTAAAGTTTATTGTTATATTCAGCACGTTGTCTGTCGTCTCCCCTGCAACATTACAGCAGGACCCGGCTGTATGTAAGTGAGCATGCGCAACATGCTCAGTTACTTACACTGTACACTGCATTACAAGTGTATTGCAGTGTAAAGGCTTGAACAAGTGATCGGATGAACGCTTGTTCAAGCCAAAAGGTGGAAAATGTAGAAAAGTAAAAAAAAAGAAGATTAAGTCATTTTATAATTATAATTAAATAATTGAAATAAAAGTCCCATAATCTCCCCATTTACACATAAAATGCAAATAAAGTATATAAAACACAAAAAAAGTACATATTTGGTATCACCGGGTCCATATTTATCTATACAATAAATCTAAAACAATATTGAACCCACTCGGTGATTGACACCATCACAAAAAATGTTCTAAAAGTGATCAAAAAAAGTTATGTTCCCTATTATGATACGACTGAAAAGAACAACTTTTTATGCAAACAATAAGCCATGAACCAGATCTGACAACAGGAAAATACAGAAGTTATGGCCCTGAAAATTTGTCAATAGTAAAAACAATGCGATTTCCTCGCATAAAATTGAGCACAGATAAGAAAAACTATATAAATGAGGTATCACCATAATCGTAGTGAACCAGAGAATAAAGATAAAATATTATTTTTACGTTACAGTGAGCGGGGAAAAAAAGTGCTAAATTCCAAAATAAAAATGGATCATTTTGTTTGTTTCCCCCTTGAAATAGTTAATAAAATCTCACGAATAAGCTTAAGACCCTCAAAAATAATTATCTATACATTGTATCTAATCCCATAAATAATATGCCTCATATGTTCGCATTACCAACTAAATTTAAATGTATAGCTTGTACAACGTGACAATACAAATCTGCTGTGAATAGCGCTGCTTTCATTCTATGCCCGGCCGTGCGCCCATAAAGAAGTTTTACCACCACATATGGGGAATCGCTACACTCAGGAGAAATTGGGCATCAAACGTTGCAGAGCATTTCATCATTTAATATACACTCACCGGCCACTTTATTAGGTACACCATGCTAGTAACGGGTTGGACCACCTTTTGCCTTCAGAACTGCCTCAATTTTTTGTGGCATAGATTCAACAAGGTGCTGGAAGCATTCCTCAGAGATTTTGTCCATATTGACATGATGGCATCACACAGTTGCCGCAGATTTGTCGGCTGCACATCCATGATGCAAATCTCCAGTTCCACCACATCCCAAAGATGCTCTATTGGATTGAGATCTGGTGACTGTGGAGGCCATTTGAGTACAGAGAACTCATTGTCCTGTTCAAGAAACCAGTCTGAGATGATTCCAGCTTTATGACATGGCGCATTATCCTGCTGAAAATAGGCATCAGATGTTGGGTACATTGTGGTCATAAAGGGATGGACATGGTCAGCAACAATACTCAGGTAGGCTGTGGCGTTACAACGATGCTCAATTGGTACCAAGGGGCCCAAAGAGTGCCAAGAAAATATTCCCCACACCATGACACCACCACCACCAGCCTGAACCGTTGATACAAGGCAGGATGGATCCATGCTTTCATGTTGTTGATGCCAAATTCTGACCCTACCATCCAAATGTCGCAGCAGAAATCGAGACTCATCAGACCAGGCAACGTTTTTCCAATCTTCGACTGTCCAATTTCGATGAGCTTGTGCCTCAGTTTCCTGTTCTTAGCTGAAAGGAGTGGCACCCGGTGTGGTCTTCTGCTGCTGTAGCCCATCTGCCTCAAAGTTCCACGTACTGTGCGTTTAGAGATGCTCTTCTGCCTACCTTGGTTGTAACGGGTGGCGATTTGAGTCACTGTTGCCTTTCTATCAGCTCGAACCAGTCTGCCCATTCTCTTCTGACCTCTGGCATCAACAAGGCATTTCCGCCCACAGAACTGCCGCTCACTGGATGTTTTTACTTTTTCGGACCATTTTCTGTAAACCCTAGAGATGGTTGTACGTGAAAATCCCAGTAGGCACAATCTACAGGCTGGGCACATGGTAGAGCACAGCAGGGAAGGCGCGACAGGCGGCATGATGTACTGTATAAGCTGTGTGGGCTGTTTGCATCAGGGTACAATTATATATCCAGGGACGTGTGGTAAATCCGTAAACCTTCCTTCATGCATAACCCTCATTTGTCAGGGCACGTATCACACTGGTATATAGATTCCCTCCTTATGCTCCTTTTGGAGCACATCCTGCACCTTTTTTGTTTTCTTCCTTTACTGGGAATTTCGGGAACTTCTCCTGGAAAGTGCTGCTCTGGTACAATGTATGATGTGGCCTCGCTTCCAGAAGTACTAGCACTCCCTCCTTCCTGGTCTCTAAAATCAACTGCTTGACTACCACCTCTTGAAATTCCAGGAAAGTTTCCCTCAGGCCTGCACATCGATGTAAATCGTAAGCATTATACAGTGCCAACTGCATGATGTGCACAGCCAGCTTCTTGTACACCACACCCTCGACTTCCGACTGGCGTTATATGGCTGAAGTACCTGGTCCAACAAATCCATCCCTCCCATATACTTTGCTTGGAAGTTTCTGCACTGGTACCTCATACAGGGGCAGGCGTGCTGCTGTGCCTATGTATTGTTCATACATCCCTCCTTGTACCTAACACAGAATACTGATTTGCTGCTTAGTGCTTTGCTCTCGTGCTTTCTGAGCTTTTCCCCAAGCAGTGACTTTGGGAGACCTCTCAGATTTTTCCTAATGATGCCGCATGCCGCAGTTTGTCTGGAAATGAGGCACTTGAACTGGGTAACACTGGTATAAAAATTATCCAGGGAGATGGCAGCCCTGGTCCAATAGTGGGTGCACCAAATCCCAAACTATCTTTCCAGCAATTCCCAGGAAGCGTGGGCATTCAGGCGGCACTATTTTAGAGTCCTTCCCTTCATCTACCCTGAACCTAAAAGTGTACCCTGATGCTCTCTCATACAGCTTATACATCTTCACTAGAGATGAGCGAGTATACTCGTCCGAGCTTGATGCTCGTTCGAGTATTAAGGTACTCGAAACGGCTCGTTGCTCGGACGAGTATTTCTCCTGCTCGAGATCGAGCATTTAATTAAAAAAACACAGTGAAGAACAATGAAGAATAGAATATGAACACAGTGACCACAGGATCATTTAAGTGAAAAACACAGTGAAAAACACAGTGAAGAATAGATTACAGATGTTCGGCACATCTGCTTACTTGTCGGGAGATACGCGCGGAACGGTGCGAACAAAATAGTATGTGAAGAACAATATATATGTGTGAAGAACACATTGCAGAACACGGTGAGCAGGACAGAGACAACGAGGAGCAGCACAGAGACACCGGGGAGCAGCACAGAGACACCGGGGAGCAGCACGGAGACATGGGGCAGCGGCAGCACGAAGACATGGGGCAGCGGCAGCACGGAGACATGGGGCAGCGGCAGCATGGAGACATCAGGCAGCGGCACGGAGCGGCACGGAGACATCGGGGCACGGAGACATCAGGGCACGGAGACATCAGGGCACGGAGACAGCGGGGCACGGAGACAGCGGGGCACGGAGACAGCGGGGCACGGAGACATCGGGGCACGGAGACAGCGGGGCACGGAGACAGCGGGGCACGGAGACAGCGGGGCACGGAGACAGCGGGGCACGGAGACAGCGGGGAGCGGCGGGGAGCCGCACGGAGACATCGGGGAGCGGCGGGGAGCCGCACGGAGACATCGTTGCACGGAGACATCGGTGAGCGGCACGGAGCGGCACGGAGACATCGGGGCACGGAGACATCGGGGCACGGAGACATCGGGGCACGGAGACATCGGGGCACGGAGACAGCGGGGCACGGAGACAGCGGGGCACGGAGACAGCGGGGCACGGAGACAGCGGGGCACGGAGACAGCGGGGCACTGAGACAGCGGGGCACGGAGACAGCGGGGCACGGAGACAGCGTATCTCCCGACAAGTAAGCAGATGTGCCGAACATCTGCAATCTATTCTTCACTGTGTTTTTCACTTAAATGATCCTATTCTTCACTGTTCTTCACATCTGCTAACTTGTCGGGAGATAATATACACGCGGAACAGTGAAGAATAGATTGCAGATGTTTGCATACATCTGCTAACTTATTAGAAGACATTCTTTTTCAATTAATTAACACATTTTATTCCCGAACCATGGTCCCTTTGAAAAATGCTCGAGTCCCCCATTGACTTCAATGGGGCTCGTTATTCGAGACGAGCACTCGAGCATCTGGAAAAGTTTGTCTCGAATAACGAGCACTCGAGCATTTTAGTG
Organism: Engystomops pustulosus; assembly: GCF_040894005.1. Taxonomy (NCBI): domain Eukaryota; kingdom Metazoa; phylum Chordata; class Amphibia; order Anura; family Leptodactylidae; genus Engystomops; species Engystomops pustulosus. The sequence continues at coordinate 108,736,012 of NC_092416.1, read as the reverse complement.
CTCGCTCATCTCTAATCTTCACGCCATACCTTGCCCTCTTATTGGGCAGGTACTGGTGGAACTGAAGTCTCCCTTTGAAATTTAACAGGGACTCATCCACTGATATGTGCCTCTTTGTAGTATACTATAAACTTCCATAAATCGGGCACTCAGGTTGTATAAGGTCCAGCCCATATTAGACTATCATAACTGGGGTCATCTATGGGTGGGCACTGTACATTGTCAGCAAAATGCAAAAACCTATGGATGGCTTCAAAGCGCATCCTATTCATTGCCATGCGGAACATCGGATGTGGTACAGTATGTCTGTGCTCCAATAGTCCCTAATAGCGGGGCCAGTCCCATAAGAAGTACTATGCCCCAATACTTCTTCATATCTGCTGCACTGACAGGGGTCCACCTGCGGGGTTGTGCATAAAAAGAAGTGGGGCTTTGGGAAATATATTGTGCAGCGTAGAGATTTGTCTGGGAGACCAACTAGGTCCTCACTAAAAAAGAACTTTAAAAAGTCCACTGGACCAAGCCCTGCCGTGTCTCTTTGTATTCCAGGACTGGCCGTAAAATCAGGGACCTGAGGGGCATAGTTACTGGGGGTCATCCATGTGGGGTCAGAAGTTTTGGGCACTCCAGCAGAAGGCCCAAGCACTTCGGCACGACTACAAAAGCGCCTTCTCAGGGGTTCCTCAGAGTCACTTTGACTGACTCCATATCAGAGGCCATATAATTATACACCTCCAAATCAGTATATGTCTTCTGGTACATGATGGGGGGGGGGGGGGATAGTATACAACCTACACTGAACTTTACAGAACAACACATACTCCTCCGAAGAACAACACAGAACTACACAGAAAAACACGTACTCCTCCGCAGAACAACACAGAACTACACAGAATACCTACTCCTTCGCAGAATGCCTCCTCCACAGAACCACTACTCCTCCACAAAACGCCTCCTCCTCCACAGAACCACTACTCCTCCACAAAACACCTCTTACTCCACAGAACCACTACTCCTCCACAAAAGCCTCTTCCTTCAGAGAAGCACTACTCCTCCACAGAACGCCTCCTCCTCCACAGAACCACTACTCCTTCACAGAACGTCTCCTCCTCCACTAAACACCTCCTTCTCCACAGAACCACTACTCCTACACAGAACGCCTCCTCCTCCACAAAACCGCTACTCCTTCACAGAACGCCTACTCCTCCACAGAACCACTACTACTTCACAGAATGCTAACTCATCCGCAGAATGCCTCCTCCACAGAACGCCTCCTCCACAGAACCACTACTCCTCCACAAAACGCCTCCTCCTCCACAGAATCACTACTTCTCCACAAAACACCTCTTTCTCCACAGAACAACTACTCCTTCACAAAACGCCTCTTCCCCTAGAGAACCACTACTCCTCCACAAAACGCCTCCTCCTCCACAGAACGTCTCCTTCTCCACAGAACCACTACTCCTCCACAGAACGCCTCCTCCACAAAACGACTCCTTCTCCACAGAGCGCCTCCTCCACAAAACGCCTCCTTCTCCACAGAACCACTCCTCCTCCACAGAACCACTACTATTTCACAGAACACCAACTCCTCCACAGAATGCCAACTCCTCCACAGAACGCCTCCTCCTCCACAGAAAGCTTCCTCCTCCACAGAATGCCTCCTTCTTCACAAAACTCCTCCTCTTTCACAAAACGCCTCCTCCTCCTTCTCCACAAAACGCCTCCTTCTCCACAGAATGCCGCCTTCTCCACAGAACGCCTACTCCTTCACAGAACACCAACTCCTCCACAGAACGCCTCCTCCTCCACAGAATGCCTCCTCCTCCACAGAACGCCTCCTCCTCCACAGAACGCCTCCTCCTCCACAGAATGCCAACTTGTCCACAGAAGCACTACTCCTCCACAGAACCGCTTATCCTCCACAGAACCACTTATCCTCCACAAAACTCCTCCTCCTCCACAAAACGCCTACTCTTCAACAAAACTCCTACTCTTCCGCAAAACTCCTACTCTTCCGCAAAACTCCTACTCTTCCGCAGAACTCCTACTCTTCCGCAGAACTCCTACTCTTCCGCAGAACTCCAACTCTTCCGCAGAACTCCAACTCTTCCGCAGAACTCCAACTCTTCCGCAGAACTCCAACTCTTCCGCAGAACTCCAACTCTTCCGCAGAACTCCAACTCTTCCGTAGAACTCCAACTCTTCCGCAGAACTCCAACTCTTCCGCAGAACTCCAACTCTTCCGCAGAACTCCTACTCTTCCGCAGAACTCCTACTCTTCCGCAGAACTCCTACTCTTCCGCAGAACTCCTACTCTTCCGCAGAACTCCTACTCCTCCGCAGAACGCCTCCTCCTCCACAGAACCACTACTCCTCCACAGAATTAGTGCTCCTCCACAGAACGCCTCCTCCCCCACAGAACACCTCCTCCGCCACAAAACGCCTCCTTCTCAATATAGGACAATATAGGACAGATCTCAAGAAACACTGCTTTTCAACAATACCAAACGCAGAATGACGGCGTTGGCAAGCGAGGAGATCCTTGGATCTGTCCCCCACAGTCTCTGATCGCTGTAATTGGCCAGTCTGTACAGATAGGCCAATTACAGCGATCAACATCACAGGACCAATCAGATTGGTCCTGTGATGTCAGAGGGGAGGAAGTCCCCTCACGATTCTGACATGCTCCGTGGGTCTGTCATGCCATCTCGCAATGGGATGATGTCTTTTTAGCATGTCGCCGCCCACCCACAGTGTCGGATCACTGTAATTGGCCTGTCTGTAAGCATTGCGACGGGATGACATAATCTGTACATGTCGCGCTGCCGGCGGATATATCCGCCGCTGAACGCTGACTCACTGTGCTCAGCGGCGGAGCGGCAAGGGGTTTATAAAGGCTTGTCCCATTGCCCCACTACCAAACCAAATTATTTCAATTTATTCATTGAGCTCCAATCTTTTACCAGAAAACTAACCCTGGAAAGACACTTCAAGAAAAAGCAATATAATAATACATCCATTCCAAATAAACCTGCCTGCCTCACTAACACCTCTCTTTATAGGTCCACCAATATAAAACTTAAGTCTAATTTCTATCCCACACAGAGTAGAGGCAACTTTATTGATACCTTTCTTGATTTAGCATATACTGTTTTGGTTTAATCCCACATCATGTTATTAAACTTCTTGTAGGTCATACTTGGTGACTGCTTCTCAAGGTAGCAAAAGGAGGTATTGTTTTCCATTTAACACCTTGGAAAACATATTTGCATACTTCCCAGAATTCTCCAGTGAAGCATTTATAGCTTTAAGTCTCCACACGACTATATGGTGGCCTTAATTGGCAAACTTTCCTTAAGGAGAACTCTTACCTTTTGACCCTAGTCAATAGTTTCACGGGTGCGCCTGCGATCCATATCTTGGGTCACTAGGGCGGCGTCTCACTTCTTACCTGTCCCCGCTCCTGTTCCCGGTTCTTTGGCCGTGCGCACGTGTCCCTGTCTCCTAGGGTGCACACGCCGGCTTCAGAAAATTGTTAATTGGCGCTGCCCATTTCCTTGTATTCTATATAAATCTGCCTCTCCCTGTACACTCTACTGGATCTTTGTGCTCTATGCCTGAGTGAAAGCTTTGTTCGATGCCCTTTGCGATTATCCTGATTTCCCATTGTGACCTCAATTCCGTTCCTGACTCAGATCCCGTGCTGCCTGTCCTAACCTACCACTAGGTCCCCGAATCTGATCCTGTGCTGCCTGTCTCGACCTGCTGCCGGTTCCCGGCCACAAGCTTGCCTTACAATTCTGTACTTCACCTTGGACGCCACCACGGACAAAGTCGCACCTGTGGAACGACCTGGTGGTATCAGACCGCACTAAGTCCAACCCACTTTGTGGTGGGCTGTGTTGAAAACCAGATGCCACTTAGACTCCAGTCCCAGGTGTCGGCTTACGTCATCGTCCAGAGGATCCACTACCACAGATCCTGACAAATAGCCTCTTACACAGCCACCCCAGTTCCATAAACTGTACTGAAGAGAACCAACCAAGTCAAAAGTGCTTTCTACAGTTGGAAGTCTGTTCCTTCTGAAATAGATATACTAGTTCGGCTTAATGTTATTAGACCTCTTGTAGGTCATACATGGTGTTAAGGGGGCTGCCTTTCAAGGTAGCAAAAAGAGGCATTGTTTTCCATTTGACACATAAAACATATTTGCATACTTCCTAGATTTCCTCACCATGGACTTCCAAAATTACCCTAGGAATTCACTAAAATCAATTCCAATTCAACTTGTCTGCAACAACGTCATTAGACATTGCTGTAGTTTTCTGCTGCGCCCGTGCTAATCGCGGGTGCAGGACCTGGTCTCCGGGTGTCAAAGGCACCCTGAGACCCTAGGAAGAAGGGAGAAGCGGCTCCTCCATGCATCGTGCTGAATGACCGGGTCTAAAGGGGTTGATCAGAGCTGCTGGGTCTAATTAGACCCAGTACAGCTCTGATCACCTGTCCCTAGTGACAGGTGGACATTTCCCTGTAACTGAGGCTCTTATAGATGCCTCAGTTACAGGGGAAAACTTGTAATAGAAAAAAAAAATTGACAATGTCCCCCAGGGGTCTTTTATGACCTCATGGGGGACATATAAAGTAAAAAACACACACACAAAAAAAATTAACCTGTTCACGCTCCGCATCTGATAAATCGGACGTTGAGTGCAGTGACATAACGCTCAGCGTCTGATATATCAGATGCGAGCGCCATTTGCATTTTGGACGTCACCATGTCGTGAGACAGGGTAACACCTCAGTGGGAGGTGTCGGCATCACCAGCCAACACACCTCCGATGACATTACAGGACCAATCTGATTGGTCCTGTGACGTTGATCATCGCCATTGGCCAGTCAATACAGTGATCTGTGACGATTTTTTGGCAGATCTTTCTAGCCCAATGCTCTGCACATGGCCATTTTGTGATTGGTGGTGTTGGAGAGAGTTGTGCTAATGACCTGTCCCTTTACTGTAACCCCAAAACACACGATTCCCCCCCCCCCATTGTAGGTTTTCCCTATCCCCCACAACCGTTAGGAGTTGGTCTGTTAGGAGTAGTAGCGTGGAGTATTAGAAGCAGTAGTAGTAGCTTGGAGGAGTAGTAGTAGTAGCGTGGAGGAGTAGGCATAGCGTGAAGGAGCAGGCGTTGTGTGGAGGAGTAGGCGTAGCGTTGAAGAGTAGAAGTTCTGTGGTGGAGCAGGCCTAGCGTGGAGAAGTAGGAGTTCTGTGGAGGAGTAGGCGTAGTGTGGAGGAGTAGGCGTAGTGTGGAGGAGCGGGCGTAGTGTGGAGGAGCGGTCGTTGTGTGGAGAAGCGGGCGTTGTGTGGAGAAGCGGGCGTTGTGTGGAGGGGCAGGCGTTGTTCTGCATTGTCCTGTGTAGGTTGTGTACTATCCACCCACCATGTCCCAGAAGACATATACGGACTTGGAGATATATAATTATATGGCCTCCGATATGGAATCTGCTAGTGGGGACGAGTGTGGGGACATTTTATTTGTGCACCTCGTCCTCATAAAGCGACTCTGAGGAACCCCCGAGAAGGCGCTGTCGTAGAGAGGGTGCATCATGATTTTAGGGGTGTTTGTCTCCCGTGGCAGGAGCTGGGCACAAGATGACATAATGAATATTTTGTACTATGCCCTATCCATTATGCATCATCCTTGGGGTCCACCTGTGGGGTTAAAATGCTCACTACACCCCTAGATTAATTCATGGAGGGATGTGTAGGGACCTCTGATTCTCAGAGGTTTCTACTGTACTGATCCCTGAGGGCATCTACAAATGTTTTATGGTGCCATTCTCTTCTGAGCCCTGCCGTGTCTCCATCTTGTAGATTATTGCCATGTATCCGGGAGAACCTTGTTGATGATTTTTGGGGTGTTTGTCTCCAGTGGCATAAATTGAGCAAGATACTTTTGACACTACAATGACAAATTAAGAAAAATTGCAAAGCAAATTTTATTCGACACCATTCAATTTGTGTTAAATTTGAGCCAGAATTTAATGGGTTAAAATGCTCATACAACCCTAAATAAATTCTTTAACGGTTGCCCTTTCCTAAAATGCGGTCACTACTCAGGGGGTTCTACTGTACTGGTACCTCTGGGGCACACCAACACCAGTCTAGTGAAAAGGGTGCTCCAAAAGCTAGATTTTGCTTGTCACTTCTCAGGCCAGCTGTGTCCCCAACCTGTAGATTATTGCTACACATGGGGGATTGCCATACTAATAGAAACCCACAGAATGATTTTTGGGGACTTTATCCACAGTGGGATGAGTTGGGCTGAATAAATGTCTTCCTATTTCGGCACATTTGAGAAACAATTCAATTTTTACACTGCCCCGTTCATTTTGTATTACATTTGTTAAAATGTTCATACAACCCTAGATAAATTCTTTGAGGGGTGCCTTTTCCTAAAATGGGGTCACTACTTGGGGGGGTTTCTATTGTACTGGTACCTCAGGGGCACACCAGTCTAGCGAAAAGCAAAATTTCGCTCCTTCCCTTCTCAGCCCTGCTGTGTCCCAGCCTGTCAATTATTGGCACATGTGTGGTATTTCCATACTAAGGACAACCCCAGAATGACTTTTGGGGTGATTTTCTAAAGTGACATGAGGTGGGCACAATATATTAGGCACTAAAATGACATTTTTGAGATAAAAATGCAATTTTTGCTCTGCACCATTTAATTTGCATTAGATTTTTACCAGCATGTTGGGGGTTAAAATGCTCACCACACCCCCAGATAAATTCTTTGAGGGATGTAGTTTCCAAAATGGTATAATTTCTCAGGGGGTTCTATTGCACTGGTACCTCACAGGGCCTGCGAACATGACATGGCACTCCAAATCCAAACATGTGAAGCAAAAGCAAAATTTCGCTCCTTCCCTTCTCAGTTTGCAAGATACATGTTACGCCGTGAACTTACTAAGACCGAACTCACAAGGTTTGATGACCAGCCTGAGAACTACAGAGGCTGGAAATGTGCCTTCAGAACCGCAATTAGTGACCTTGGCATCACTGCTGCTGAAGAGCTAGATTTGTTGATCCGATGGGTGGGCCCACAGTCCACAGAACGTATTAAGAGACTCAGGTCTGTTCACATTGGTAATCCTGCAGTAGGTCTTACAGCTGCCTGGGTGAGATTAGAGCGAACCTGTGGCAGTCCTGAAGCAATTGAGAGTGTTCTCTTCAAACGGTTGAAAGGTTTCCCAAGGATATCTAGCAAGGACAACCAAAAATTTCAAGAGCTTAGTGACCTACTTTCAGAGCTCCCACTAGCCAAGACAGACCCTCACTTACCTGGATAAGTATCTCAGCTACCTGGATACTTCTTGTGGGGTAAACCAAATAGTTGCCAAACTGCCGTATGGCATTCAAGAAAAATGGGCTACAGTTGGGTCAAGATACAAAAGAGAGAATCAAGTCTGTTTTCCTCCATTTGATTTCTTCTGTGAGTTCGTCAGCAACATTTCAGAGTCCAAGAATGACCCAAGTTTTTCCTACGGTGAGTCCAGCGGCCTCAGTTCACCAACTTCTAAATATGACAGCCCACGCTCCGAGTACAGAAAACAGAGAGGTCCAGTGTCAGTAAAAAAGACTAATGTTCTTCCCACTACCTCATCAGCTTCTGAGTAGCCCAGCTGTAAGATCAACCAAGGTGAAAAGATTGAGAACCCCAAACGCCTATGCCCTATTCATAAGAAGCCGCATCCTTCAAGAGCGCAACGAGCTGCTATAGAAGTTTGGAATATGTTTCCGATGTTGTGCTTCCACTGAACATGTTGCTAAGGACTGTATATCTACTATAAAGTGCATAGAATGTGACAGTGAGAACCACGTACAAGCTCTTCATCCCTCTCAGTCCAACCCTACACCATCTACAGATCTCCCTCCTTCGGCAAAGCATGGCGGGGAGAGCACAGATCAAGCAGCAAGGTCTATCACAGTATCCTCTTCATGTACAGACGTCTGCGGAGAAGATCTTTGTGACAAGCGCAAGGATATGCTTAGTCAAAGTGTACCCCAATGGTCAGCCAGAAAAGACGACCAGAGCAACCGATCCCTTGCAAGGTCAGAACTTTTTGATCTGTTTAACCTAAAGGGAGATGCTTACCCATATACCTTGGGCACTTGTAGTGGCATTACAGAGGTTTCAGGGAGAAGAGCCAGTGGACTTGTAGTAGCTTCTCTAACTGGAAATCTAGAGGTACCTTTGTCCACACTTGTTGAATGCAACCAGATACCATCTAACAGACAGGAGATCCCTACACCAGAAGCTGCTCTCCATCATCCTCATCTAAGGACCACAGCCAGTGAAATACCAGCTCTGGATTAGAATGAAGAGATCCTGCTTTTACTGGGAAGGGACATTCTCAGGGTGCACAAAATACGTCAGCAAATCAGTGGTCCACACGATGTACCATTTGCTCAGCGCCTTAACTTAGGTTGGGTTATTATAGGTAATGTCTGCATTGACCGAATGAAAAGGCCTACCAAGATATCCTCATTTAAGACTCATATATTGACAAATGGTCGCAGCACTTATTTTCAGCCATGCCCACGTCATTACCAGGTAAAAGAAAAGATGAGTAACTGTAAGGGGCAGCATGACCAGCAAGATGACATTGACATTTGCCTTCCATGGGATGAAAGCCTTAGATCTACAGTGTTCAACACCACAAGTGATGACAACAAGTTGGCACCTGTTGGAGAAGATAAAGAATTTCTCAAAGTAATGGATAAGGAATTCACTCAAAATGATTCCAACAGCTGGGAAGCACCTTTACCTTTCTGTACTCCAAGAACAAAACTACCAAACAATCTGCAGCAAACAGCCTCAAGATTTTCCTCTTTAAAGCGCACCTTAAAGAGAAAACCAGAGATGGAAAAGCACTTTGTAGACTTTTTATGCAGAACCTGCACCGCCACTAAAGGAAGCAGAAGAATGCTGGTACCTGCCATCATTTGGTGTGTATCACCCTCGGAAACCGGACCAAATCAGAGTGGTGTTTGATTCTAGTGCACAGTTTGAGGGAGTGTCTCTCAACAATATGCTCCTCACTGGTCCTAACCTCAACAACAGTCTTCTAGGGGTCCTAATGCGCTTCAGACAAGAACCTGTTGCAATAATGGCTGACATTTCAACAGATGTTCCATTGCTTTATTGTTAAAGAAGACAACAGAAACTATCTTCGGTTTCTTTGGCACAAGGACAACGACGTCAACAATGAAGTCATAGATTGAAGGTGCATGTCTTCGGCAACAGCCCATCTCCTGCTGTAGCAATCTACGGACTGAGAAGGAGAGCCCAACAAGGTGAGAAGGAGTATGGTTCTGATGCTCGTGAGTTTGTTGAGAGGAATTTCTATGTTGATGATGGACTTAAATCTTTACCCACAAGTGAAGAGTTAGTTGAATCTCAGACTTCACAAGATCATCTCCACTAACCATGAGGTAATGAAAGCCTTTCCCTCAGAAGATCATGCCATCAACTTGAAGAGTCTTGATCTCGGTTCTGATGCTCCTCCTGTGCACAGCCTAGGGCTTCTGTGGAACATTGAACAAGATACTTTTACTTTCCAAGTGTCTGCTTGTGATAAACCATTCACCAAGCGATGAGTTTTATCTGTTGTGAACAGTATTTATGATCCTCTTCGGTTGATTGCGCCCATCACCATCCAAGGTAAGATACTGCTAAGACAGCTTACCACTGAAAATACGGACTGGGACTCTCTGCTACCTATTGAGAAACAACAAAGGTAGGAAAAATGGAAAAGGTCCCTGGAAGTGTTAGAGCAACTCCAAGTTCCACGTTGTTATGCAACCAGCTCCCTTTCAACAGCCATCAGAAGGGAAGTCCATATTTTCTCTGATGCGTCAGTGGAAGCCATAGCTGCAGTAGCCTATCTTAGGATCACAGGAGCCAGCAATGAGACACATTGCGGATTTGTCTTAGGTAAGGCAAAACTTACTCCAAAACCTGCACACTCTATACCAGTGATGGTGAACCTTTTGGAGTCAGAGTGCCCAAGCTACAACCAAAACCCACGTATATGTCGCAAAATGCCAACATGACAATTTAAGCAGTAACTTATTGGACCATGCTGTATCACACGTTTTAGTTGTATTGGCGTCTTGAGTTCACCAATACATTTGAAAGGTGATAGAGAAATCTGGATTGTAGCTTCCCGCCAGGGTCCCCTGCAGAGGAAGGATCAGGTGACCGAGAGCAGGGGCTCCAATCAATATCTATCCACACCTTCTTGCTTTTCCTGTAGTCCTTGGAGCCAAGGATGTTGCTTTAAAATAGCGCTGAGCATGGCACGTCTAGGGCTGTATTGGATCACCGGGGAAAGCCTTGAGTCCTATCCGGCAAACTCTAAATTGGGGTGAAGGCCTGAGTGCCCACAGAAAGGGCTCCTCTGGCACCCGTGCCATTGGTTCGCCATCACTGCTCTATACCGATACTTGAGCTTTGCGCAGCCGTGCTAGCTGTTGAAATTGCTGAAGTAATACAAGACGAAATAGACATTGCAATTGATTTGTTTACATTTTACACTGATAGCAAAGTTGTACATAACCAGACTAAACAGTTTTACATGTATGTCAGCAACCAAGTAGAATGCATCAGAAGTTTTTCTATGCCTGAACAGTGGCAGTATATCTCCACAGAACTTAACCCTGCTGATAGAGAAACAAGACCTGCACCAATTGCATATCTTTTAGATCACATGTGGTCATCTCCTCCAAGGTTTCTGTGTGAGGAACCTTGTCTGATTCCATCCAATGATGTCTTTGAGCTAATTGATCCTGAGTCTGATAAGTAAATCAGGCCCACAACCTCCACGTTGTTCACTTCTGTAACTTCAAAAGTCAAGCTGAAGTCACATCGCTTCAAGCATTTCTCAACTTGGTCATCCATTGTGCGAGCTATTGCCAGATTGGTTCACATCTAGAGATGAGCGAACATACTCGTCCGAGCTTGATGCTCGTTCGAGCATTAGCGTACTCGAAACTGCTCGTTGCTCAGACGAATACTTTGCCCGCTCGAGAAAATGGCATCTCCCGCCGTTTTGCTTTTTGGCGGCAGAAACAGAGCCAATCACAAGCCAGGAGACTCTGCACTCCACCCAACATGACGTGGTACCCTTACATGTCGATAGCAGTGGTTGGCTGGCCAGATCAGGTGACCCTAGAATAGACTAGCCCCTGCCCGCGCTGCTAGGATCATTCTGTGTCTGGATGCCGCTAGGGAGAGAGCTGTTGCTGGTCAGGGAAAGCGTTAGGGTGTTCTATTAGAATAGTGTTAGGCAGGAGTGATTCTACAAGAACCCAACAGCCCTTCTTAGGGCTACAATAACGTTATACTTTTTTTTTTTTATTTGCTTGTAGCTGGGCTTGCTGGCACTAGTAGTGCAGCTAGTACCATATTGTGAGGAATTTGCAGGGGGACTTGCTACCATTGTGTTTAGCTCTTAGTGACACGCATATCCACCTCAAACACCGAAGTGGGACAATTTATTAGGGGTTTGATTAGAATTAGGCAGAGTCTGCTGATTTATTTTATTTTTTTACCTTTATTTCATTTTATAGCTCAAACTCATCTTGCAAAGCAGTGTGCTTTCATTGTAGGCTACAAAATAGCCATAGGAGAACCCCAACGGCTTACTTAGGCCTACAATAGCCTTATATTTTCCTTTTTTTGCTTGCTTGTGGCTGGGCTTGCTGGCATTAGTAGTGCAGCTAGTACCATATTGTGAGGAATTTGCTGGGAGACCTGCGACCGTTGTGTTTAGCTCTTAGTGACACGCATATCTACCTCAAACACCGAAGTGGGACAATTTATTAGGGGTTTGATTAGAATTAGGCAGAGTCTGCAGTTTACACTTTAATTTGGAAAATGTTTAACCCGAGGGCTAGGGGTAGAGGACGAGGGCGTGGACGTGGGCGTCCAACTACTGCAGGGGTCAGAGGCCGTGGTCCTGGGCGGGGTGAGACACCACCTGCTGATGAGGGAGCAGGGGAACGCCGCAGAGCTACACTCCCTAGGTTCATCATGTCTCAAGTTACTGGGACTCGTGGTAGAGCACTGTTGAGGCCAGAACAGTGCGAAGAGGTGATGTTGTGGATTGCGGACAATGCTTCTAGCCATTGGTCCACCAGTCAGTCTTCCACGCAGTCCACCCATGTCACCGAAATCAGCACTCCTCCAGCTCCTCCACCTCAGCCTCCTTCCCCCCAGTCTGCCCCCACCCAGCAAAATTTGGCATTTGAACCGGCATACTCTGAGGAACTGTTTTCTGGACCCTTCCCACAGTCACAAACCACTTGTCCGGTTGCTGCTGAGCAATTTTCCGATGCCCAGGTTTTCCACCAGTCGCAGTCTGTGGGTGATGATGACATTATTCACGTAGTGGAAGAAGTGGGTAAAGAGGTGTCGGACGATGAGGAGACACGGTTGTCAGACAGTGGTGAAGTTGTTGTCAGGGCAGGAAGTCCGAGGGGGGACAGTGCTTCTGAGACGGAGGCGAGTCCTATAGCAGAACAGGTTGGAAGAGGCAGTGGTGGGGCCAGACGGAGAGGCAGGGCCAGAGCTGGTGCATCAGCGCCAAATGTTGCCCGTAGTCAAGCTCCCGTGGCGAGGGCTAGATTTTCAGAAGTCTGGAGGTTCTTTAAAGAAACACCGGATGACCGACGGACTGTGGTGTGCAACCTTTGCCAAACCAGGATCAGCAGGGGTTCCACCACTACTAGCTTAACTACCACCAGTATGCGCAGGCATATGAATGCTAAACACCCCACTCAATGGCACCAAGCCCGTTCACCTCCGGCCGGGCACACCACTGCTCCTTCCCCTGTGTCATCTGCTAGTCAGCCCCCTGCCCAGGACCACGGCCCAAACACCTCCTGTGCGAAAACCCCATCTTCGCCTCCACGATCCTCCACAGCATCCACCAGCGTTCAGCTCTCCATACCCCAGACGCTGGAGCGCAAAAGGAAGTATAGTGCAACCCACCCACACGCCCAAGCCCTCAACGTCCACATCTCCAAGTTGCTTAGCCTGGAGATGCTGCCCTATAGGCTGGTAGAGACCGAGGCCTTTCGAAACCTCATGGCGGCGGCCGCCCCTCGGTATTCGGTCCCCAGCCGCCACTACTTTTCCCGATGTGCCGTCCCAGCCCTGCACAAGCACGTGTCAGAGAACATCATCCGTGCCCTGACCAACGCCATTTCTGACAAGGTCCACCTGACCACGGACACGTGGATGAGTGCTGCCGGGCAGGGCCACTATATATCGCTGACGGCACATTGGGTTAACTTGGTGGAGGCTAGGACCGAGTCTGACCCTGGGGCTGCTCATATACTGCCGACGCCGAGGATTGCGGGGCCTACCTTGGTCCAGGTCTCAAAGGCCTACTATGCCTCCTCCTCCTCCCACCCCCCCTCCACCTCCTCCTCCTCCGAATTACCATCCGTGAGCATGGCGCCATCAGTCGGTAGCTCTAGGCACAGCAGCAGTGCCATCGCTAAGCGACAGCAGGCGGTGCTCAAACTGCTGAGCCTAGGCGATAAAAGGCACACCGCCCAAGATCTATTACAGGGCATCACGGCGCAGACTGATCTGTGGCTGGCACCGCTGAACCTGAAGCCAGGCATGGTTGTGTGTGACAACGGCCGTAACCTGGTGGCGGCTCTGCAACTCGGCAGACTGACACATGTGCCATGCCTGGCCCATGTGTTAAATCTCATAGTTCAGCGTTTCCTCAAGACATACCCCAATCTGTCTGATTTGCTCACGAAGGTGCGCCGCATCTGTGCGCATTTCAGGAAGTCCAGCACAGATGCTGCCACTCTCAGGGCAGCGCAGCGCCGCCTCCAACTGCCCACTCACCGACTGTTGTGCGACGTGCCCACAAGGTGGAATTCAACATTAACCATGTTATCCAGAGTTTACCAGCAGCGCAGAGCGATTGTAGACTGCCAGATGTCAACTTCCACCAGAACTGGTAGTCAGGTCAGTCAGCTTCCTCAAGTCTACAATGAGGAGTGGACGTGGATGTCTGATATCTGTCAGGTGCTGAGTAACTTTGAGGAGTCAACACAGATGGTCAGTGGCGATGCCGCCATCATCAGCCTCACCATCCCGCTGCTTGGCCTGTTGAAAAACTCTCTGGTCAGCATGAAGTCGGAAGCTTTGCGCTCGTCACAAGAGACGGGGGGAGAAGATTCCCTTGTTGATAGCCAAAGCACCCTTAGGTCTGTTTCTCAGCGCATATCGGACCATTGTTCAGTCCTTCACTGTTCAGCGTGTATGGGCAGAAGAAGAAGAGTTGGAGGAGGAGGAAATGGGCAGTCAGGCCAGTGAGGGGAGTGAATTCTTGCGCGTTGGCACATATGGCAGATTTCATGCTAGGCTGCCTATCCCGTGACCCTCGCGTTCAAAGAATTTATTCCAGCACCGATTACTGGGTATTCACTCTCCTGGACCCACGGTACAAGCAAAATCTTTCCACTCTCATCCCTGGAGAGGAAAGGAGTGTGAGAATGCATGAATACCAGCAGGCCCTGGTGCACAAGCTGAAACAGTATTTCCCTTCTGACAGCGCTAGCGCCAGAGGGCGTACTTCTGCGGGACAAGTAGCGAGGGAGAGTAGGCGAGCAGGCAGCTTTTCCAGCACTGGCAGGGGTACGCTTTACAAGGCCTTTGCCAGTTTTATGTCACCCCAGCAAGACACTGTCACCTGTCCCCAGTCTCAGCAGAGTAGGGCTGATCTTTACAGAAAGATGGTGAGGGAGTACGTAGCTGACCATACCATCGTCCTAAATGACCACACAGCTCCCTACAACTACTGGGTTTCAAAGCTGGACATGTGGCACGAACTGGCGCTGTACGCCTTGGAGGTTCTTGCCTGCCCTGCCGCTAGCGTGTTGTCCGAGCGGGTTTTCAGTGCAGCTGGTGGCATCATCACCGATAAGCGTACACGCCTGTCGACTGACAGCGCTGACAGGCTGACGCTTATCAAGATGAATAAAGCCTGGATTTCTCCGGATTTTCATTCTCCACCAGGTGAAAGAAGCTCAACCTGAATAATGTATGCACTCCTCCTCCTCATTGTCCTCCTTCTCCTCCTCTTTGTACACTAAAGCATAGGAAACTGGCTATTTTTTGCCAGGGCCAACTGGCTCTAGCTATAGTACTCTATGTATTTAATTTTTCTGGAGTGCCACCTACCCGGTCCTCTGTTTTAAGCAATTTTTGGGAGTGCCACATACAGGCACTCAATTTATTTAATTTTTCTGGAGGACCACCTACCTGCTCCTCTGGTTTGAAAACTTTTTTGGACTGCCACATACAGGCACTCAATTTATTAAATTTTTCTGGAGGACCGCCTACCTGCTCCTCTGGTTTGAAAACTTTTTTGGACTGCCACATACAGGCACTATCCAAATTAAATTGTCTCCATAGCAGCCTCCACATGTCGTCTTTTTAGCTGGCTCCACACGTTGTCTCCATTGCTACCTCCACACGTCATCGCCATAGCTGCCTCCAAAAGTCGTCCATATAGCTGCCTCCATACATTGTCTCCTTATCAAATTTTGGGTTGTTTTCATGGATTCCACATCAAACTTGTTAACTTTGTCGCCACCCTGCTGTGTAATCCACAAAATATACTGGCAAACTTTTATCATTTACCAATATTATTTCAGCGCTTCTTGCGCATCTGTTTACATTCCCCTCACCCGCCATATCCCAAACTTGAAAAAAGAGAACAAAAAACAACAGCGGAAGAGGACGGCGCCTCGCGTGATAACGTCAGGGTAGGTCAGTATTGATAGAGGTGAGAAGGTGGGTGCTCACCTGATGACCACTTGTTAGTAAGCGGTATAAATAAATCCAATCGGAGGGAAAGAAGGTCCTTAATTGTAAACCAAGGTTACTGCAGCAACTCTTACGCTCTTCCAAAGAACCGGTAACCAAAGGCACCGTAACGTAAATGATACAGGATTGCGCAAAAGGGGAGGGAGAGCCAACAGAGTGCGCTTGTAACCGGAAACACAATCAAATCTCCAAATGTGATGGAATTCACACTATTTATTGACATAACATAAAGTGTTATGTCAATAAATAGTGTGAATTCCATCACATTTGGAGATTTGATTGTGTTTCCGGTTACAAGCACACTCTGTTGGCTCTCCCTCCCCTTTTGCGCAATCCTGTATCATATCCCAAACTTATAAGAACGCTACTACACTTGATCTTATACAAAAGGTTCTTAGAAGTGCTGTTTGGGGAGTAGCCTAGAGACAGGGGCTTGGATTGGCGAAAGCTCGTCTGGCAGCGGAGCGCCAGCTCCATCTCAAGATCCAACTAACATAGTTTTAACTGCAGTACCTTTAATCTACTACTAGTTCACTGCCTCCATACATGGTCCCCTTATCAAACGAGCTGTGTCAGGCAGGATTTTGGGTTGTTTTCATGGATTCCACATCAAACTTGTTAACTTTGTCGCCACCCTGCTGTGTAATCCACAAAATATACTGGCAAACTTTTATCATTTACCGATATTATTTCAGCGCTTCTTGCGCATCTGTTTACATTCCCCTCACCCGCCATATCCCAAACTTATAAGAACGCTACTACACTTGATCTTATACAAAAGGTTCTTAGAAGTGCTGTTTGGGGAGTAGCCGAGAGACAGGGGCTTGGATAGGCGAAAGCTCGCCTGGCAGCGGAGCGCCAGCTCCATCCCAAGATCCAACTAACATAGCTTTAACTGCAGCACCTTTAATCTACTACTAGTTCACTGCCTCCATACATCGTCCCCTTATCAAACGAGCTGTGTCAGGCAGAATTTTCAGGTGTTTCACCAGATACATAGTGGAACTCGGCCCATCTGTCGCCGCCATGCTGGAGACCTGAAGTTGCAATCATAGCAGCGCAATATGGATGCCCCATACTGTCGCTCTTAATCATGGAACCATTTCCGTAAAAGCAATTAAAAATAGAACCGCTATGCTATTCCATTATTCCTAGGTGAAATATTCAAACGACCCCGCCTGCTTTGAAAATTATAATTTTTTCAAAGTAAACGCTTCTGGCCCCCAGGCCCATTTTGGGTGGGGAGGAGCCGAGCGACAGGGGCTTGGACAGGCGAAAGCTCGCCTGGCAGTAGACCGCCAGCTCCATCCCAAGATTAGGCAGCCTCAGAGGCATCCATGCATGCTGCCCCTGCTGTTTCCTGTCCATTTTGCCTCCACGATCCTCCACAGCGTCCACCAATGTCTCATTTCAACTCTCTATACCCCAGACGCTGGAGCACGAGAGGATATGCAGCACATCATCCCCTTATCAAACGAGCTGTGTCAGGCAGAATTTTCAGGTGTTTCACCAGATACATAGTGGAACTCAGCCCATCTGTCGCCGCCATGCTGGAGACCTGAAGTTGCAATCATAGCAGCGCAATATGAATGCCCCATACTGTCGCTCTTAATCATGGAAGTCGTCTCCATGGCTGCCTCCACATGTCGTCCCCTTATCAAAAGAGCTGTGTCAGGCTCATTTTTCGGGTGTTTCACCAGATACGTTATGGAACTTGGTCACTATGTCGCCACCATGCTGTGTTATCGACTAAATATACCGTCAACCTTTTGTTCACATAGGAAATCATTTCACCTCCTTTGGTGAAACCTGAGTCCATTTAGGGTATGTCGCCATGAGACTCTCTAGCCTGCCACTGCTGCCGCTGCCTCTGCATGCCGTCCCCTATAGTGTCAGGGTCAATTATTGCATGTTTTAGATGCTATCTAGCCTCATTCGGTCACTCTGTCATGGCCATGCTGTTGCCCATAATTTTGGCATAATGGTGCGATTAAGCAGCCTTAGAGGCATCCATGCATGCTGCCCCTGCTGTTTCCTGTCCATTTCTGTGGTGTTTCCATCCTTTTCTGAGGTTCCCAGGTGTTTGGCCAAGCTTCCCTGTGCAGAGCCTTGGTCCCCTTGAAAAATGCTCGAGTCTCCCATTGACTTCAATGGGGCTCGTTATTCGAGACAAGCACTTGAGCATCGGGAAAAGTTTGTCTCGAATAACGAGTACCCGAGCATTTTAGTGCTCGCTCATCTCTATTCACATCTCTTGCTGCTTTGCTAAGGATACACCATCACAGTGTCATGGGGGGCATACATGTAAGGAACACCCTACTGCTTCACCCTACTTCTACTCCTTGAACATGCTGAACAAGTCATCTTCTGTTGTGTTCAACAAGAAGTGTATCGTCAGGAGATAAACTTTATCTCAAAAAACATCAGCTTGTCTAAGAGTAGTGCACTCTACAAACTCAATCCAGTGCTTCATCACCACCTCGATTACTGAGAGTGGGTGGCCGGATAGAGAGATCTGACCTGTGTAACAAGGAACAAAATCCTATCATCGTACCAGGTGGACATTAGATTGCTACGTTGCTGATCAGACACCATCATGAGCTAGTACAGCACCAAGACAGACAGTTTACTGAAGGTGTCATCAGGTCAGCTGCTTTCTGGATTGTGGGCATGAAGAGATGTATTTCCTCTGTACTCCACAAATGTGTTAAGTGTCACAAGTTAAAAGGAAGACAGCAACAGCAGAAAATGGCAAACCTACCAGCAGACCGTCTAAGTACTGATCTACCTTTTACTTATGTTGGGGTCGATGTCTTTGGTCCATGGCCAGTAGGTACTTGTAGAACCCGTGGTGGAGCTGCGAATAGCAAACGATGGGCAGTACTGTTTACTTGTCTCAGCATTCGAGATGTACACATTGAAGTAATTGAAAGCATGGATGCCTCTTGCTTCATCAATGCCCTTAGAAGATTCTTCTCCATTCGTGGACCTGTCAAACAGTTGAGGTCCAACTTTGTGGGAGCTTGCAAGGAACTACAATTGGAAAACTTCTTGACCAACAATAGATGTACTTGGATGTTTAATAGAGATGAGCGAACATGCTCGTCCGAGCTTGATGCTCGGTCGAGCATTAGGGTACTCGAAACTGCTCGTTACTCGGACGAATACTTCGCCCGCTCGAGAAAATGGCAGCTCCCGCCGTTTTGCTTTTTGGCGGCCAGAAACAGAGCCAATCACAAGCCAGGAGACTCTGCACTCCACCCAGCATGACGTGGTACCCTTACACGTCGATAGCAGTGGTTGGCTGGCCAGATCAGGTGACCCTGGGATAGACTAGCCGCTGGCCGCGCTGCTCGGATCATTCTGTCTCTGGATGCCGCTAGGGAGAGAGCTGCTGCTGGTCAGGGAAAGCGTTAGGGTGTTCTATTAGCTTACTGTTAGGCAGGAGTGATTCTCAAAGAACCCAACAGCCCTTCTTAGGGCTACAATAACGTTCTACTTTTTTTATTTTAATTTGCATCTTTTACCATTTTGTGAGGAATTAGCAGGGGGACTTGCTACCGTTGTGTTTAGCTCTTAGTGGCACACATATCCATAGCAAAGACCGAAGTGGGAAAATTCAGTAGGGGTTGGATTTCTATTAGGCAATAACTCAGTGTCATCTCATCTGGCATAGTAGTGTGCTTCCTTTGATACTTGGCTAGAAAATAGCCATAGGAGAATACAAACAGCTTCTTGAAGCCTACAGTAGCGTTCTATATATTTGATTTCTGGTTGATCTGCTGGTGGCTGTAGTTTCTGCAGTGCATGTACTTGCCAATTCTGAGCAATTTGTAGTGAGACTTGCGACCGCTGTGTTCTGCGCTTAGTGGCGCACATATCCATAGCAAAGGCCGAAGTGGCAAAATTCAGTAGGGGTTGGATTTCTATTAGGCACTAACTCAGTGTCATCTCATCTGGCATAGTAGTGTGCTTCCTTTGATACTTGGCTAGAAAATAGCCATAGCAATAGGATAGGATTGTTTGGTTTTAAAAACTCAAAAAAAAACAAAAAACACAAAAAAAAAAAAAAAACACAAAAAAACACAAAAAAAAACAAAAAGAAGTAAAAAAAAAAAAAAAGTTATAACTCTCATTTTAAAAATGTTTAACCCGAGGGCTAGGGGTAGAGGACGAGGGCGGGGACGTGGGCGTCCAACTACTGCAGGGGTCAGAGGCCGTGGTCCTGGGCGGGGTGAGACACCACCTGCTGATGAGGGAGCAGGGGAACGCCGCAGAGCTACACTCCCTAGGTTCATGTCTGAAGTTACTGGGACTCGTGGTAGAGCACTGTTGAGGCCAGAACAGTGCGAACAGGTGATGTCGTGGATTGCTGACAATGCTTCGAGCAATTTGTCCACCACCAGTCAGTCTTCCACGCAGTCCACCCATGTCACCGAAATCCCCACTCCTCCAGCTCCTGCACCTCAGCCTCCTCCCCCCCAGTCTGCCCCCTCCCAGGAAAATTTGGCATTTGAACCGGCATACTCTGAGGAACTGTTTTCTGGACCCTTCCCACAGTCACAAACCACTTGTCCGGTTGCTGCTGAGCAATTTTCCGATGCCCAGGTTTTCCACCAGTCACAGTCTGTGGGTGATGATGACCTTCTTGACGTAGTGGAAGTGTGTAAAGAGGTGTCCGACGATGAGGAGACACGGTTGTCAGACAGTGGGGAAGTTGTTGTCAGGGCAGGAAGTCCGAGGGGGGAGCAGACTGAGGGATCGGAGGATGATGAGGTGACAGACCCAAGCTGGGTTGAGAGGCCGGGTGAACACAGTGCTTCTGAGACGGAGGAGAGTCCTCGACCTGAACAGGTTGGAAGAGGCAGTGGTGGGGCCAGACGGAGAGGCAGGGCCAGAGCTGGTGCATCAGCGCCACTGTCAACTAGTGAAGCTCCCGTGGTGAGGGCTCTTGCGGCGAGGGCTAGATCTTCAGAAGTGTGGAGGTTCTTTAAGGAAACACCGGATGACCGACGGACTGTGGTGTGCAACATTTGCCAAACCAGGCTCAGCAGGGGTTCCACCACTACTAGCTTAACTACCACCAGTATGCGCAGGCATATGAATGCTAAGCACCCCACTCAGTGGCAACAAGCCCGTTCACCTCCGGCCGTGCACACCACTGCTCCTTCCCCTGTGTCAGCTGCTAGTCAGCCCCCTGCCCAGGACCCTGGCACAAAAACCCCATCGTCGCCTCCACGATCCTCCACAGCATCCATCAGCGTTCAGCTCTCCATACCCCAGACGCTGGAGCGGAAACGCAAATATAGTGCAACCCACCCGCACGCCCAAGCCCTTAATGTGCACATCTCCAGATTGCTTAGCCTGGAGATGCTGCCCTATAGGCTAGTAGAGACCGAGGCCTTTCGCAACCTCATGGCGGCGGCCGCCCCTCGGTATTCGGTCCCCAGCCGCCACTACTTTTCCCGATGTGCCGTCCCAGCCCTGCACCAGCACGTGTCAGACAACATCATCCGTGCCCTGACCAACGCCGTTTCTGACAAGGTCCACCTGACCACGGACACGTGGACGAGTGCTGCCGGGCAGGGCCACTATATATCGCTGACGGCACATTGGGTTAACTTGGTGGAGGCTGGGACCGAGTCTGACCCTGGGGCTGCTCATATACTGCCGACGCCGAGGATTGCGGGGCCTACCTCGGTCCAGGTGTTTCAGGCCTACTATGCCTCCTCCTCCTCCCACCCCTCCTCCACCTCCTCCTCCGAACTACCATCCGTGGGCACGGCGCCATCAGTCGGTAGCTCTAGGCACAGCAGCAGTGCCGTCGCTAAGCGACAGCAGGCGGTGCTCAAACTGCTGAGCCTAGGCGACAAAAGGCACACCGCCCAAGAGCTATTACAGGGCATCACGGCGCAGACTGATCTGTGGCTGGCACCGCTGAACCTCAAGCCGGGAATGGTTGTGTGTGACAACGGCCGTAACCTGGTGGCGGCTCTGCAACTCGGCAGACTGACACATGTGCCATGCCTGGCCCATGTGTTAAATCTGATAGTGCAGCGTTTCCTCAAGACATACCCCAATCTGTCTGATTTGCTCACGAAGGTGCGCCGCATCTGTGCGCATTTCAGGAAGTCCAGCCCAGATGCTGCCACTCTCAGGGCAGCGCAGCGCCGCCTCCAACTGCCCGCTCACCGACTGTTGTGCGACGTGCCCACGAGGTGGAATTCAACACTGACCATGTTATCCAGAGTTTACCAGCAGCGCAGAGCGATTGTAGACTGCCAGATGTCAACTTCCACCAGAACTGGTAGTCAGGTCAGTCAGCTTCCTCAAGTCTACAATGAGGAGTGGACGTGGATGTCTGATATCTGTCAGGTGCTGAGTAACTTTGAGGAGTCAACACAGATGGTCAGTGGCGATGCCGCCATCATCAGCCTCACCATCCCGCTGCTTGGCCTGTTGAAAAACTCTCTGGTCAGCATGAAGTCGGAAGCTTTGCGCTCGTCACAAGAGACGGGGGAAGAATATTCCCTTGTTGATAGCCAAAGCACCCTGAGGTCTGTTTCTCAGCGCATATCGGAGGAGGTGGAGGTGGAGGAGGATGAGGAGGAAGAGGAGGAGAATGTTGGCGAGACACAAGAGGGGACCATTGTTGAGTCCTTCACTGTTCAGCGTGTATGGGCAGAAGAAGAGGAGTTGGAGGAGTTGGAGGAGGAGGAAATGGACAGTCAGGCCAGTGAGGGGAGTGAATTCTTACGCGTTGGTACTCTGGCGCATATGGCAGATTTCATGCTAGGCTGCCTATCCCGTGACCCTCGCGTTCAAAGAATTTATTCCAGCACCGATTACTGGGTGTTCACTCTCCTGGACCCACGGTACAAGCAAAATCTTCCCACTCTCATCCCTGGAGAGGAAAGGAGTGTGAGAATGCATGAATACCAGCAGGCCCTGGTGCACAAGCTGAAACAGTATTTCCCTTCTGACAGCGCTAGCGGCAGAGTGCGTAGTTCTGCGGGACAAGTAGCGAGGGAGAGTAGGCGAGCAGGCAGCTTGTCCAGCACTGGCAAGGGTACGCTTTACAAGGCTTTTGCCAGCTTTATGTCACCCCAGCAAGACACTGTCACCTGTCCCCAGTCTCGGCAGAGTAGGGCTGATCTTTACAGAAAGATGGTGAGGGAGTACGTAGCTGACCATACCATCGTCCTAAATGATCACACAGCTCCCTACAACTACTGGGTTTCAAAGCTGGACATGTGGCACGAACTGGCGCTGTACGCCTTGGAGGTTCTTGCCTGCCCTGCCGCTAGCGTCTTGTCCGAGCGGGTTTTCAGTGCAGCTGGTGGCATCATCACCGATAAGCGTACACGCCTGTCGACTGACAGCGCTGACAGGCTGACGCTTATTAAAATGAATAAAGGCTGGATTTCTCAGAATTTCCAATCTCCACCAGGTGAAGGAAGCTCAACCTGAATAATTGATCCACTCCTCCTCCTCCTCCTCATTTTCCTCCTTCTCCTCCTCTTTGTACAGTAAAGCAGAGGAAAATGGCTATTTTTTGACAGGGCCCACTGGCTCTTGCTATAGTACTTCATGCATTTAATTTTTCTGGAGGGCCACCTACCCGGTCCTCTGTTTGAAACAATTTTTGTGAGTGCCACATACAGGCACTCAATCTATTCCATTTTTCTGGAGGGCCACCTACCCGGTCCTCTGTTTTAAAAAATTTTTGGGACTGCCACATACAGGCACTCAATCTATTCCATTTTACTGGAGGGCCACCTACCTGCTCCTCTGGTTTGAAACATTTTTGGGACTGCCACATACAGGCACTCAATCTATTCCATTTTACTGCAGGGCCACCTACCTGCTCCTCTGGTTTGAACAATTTTTGGGACTGCCACATACAGGCACTCAATCTATTCCATTTTACTGGAGGGCCACCTACCTGCTCCTCTGGTTTGAAACATTTTTGGGACTGCCACATACAGGCACTCAATCTATTCCATTTTACTGCAGGGCCACCTACCTGCTCCTCTGGTTTGAACAATTTTTGGGACTGCCACATACAGGCACTCAATCTATTCCATTTTACTGGAGGGCCACCTACCTGCTCCTCTGGTTTGAAACATTTTTGGGACTGCCACATACAGGCACTCAATCTATTCCATTTTACTGCAGGGCCACCTACCTGCTCCTCTGGTTTGAACAATTTTTGGGACTGCCACATACAGGCACTCAATCTATTCCATTTTACTGCAGGGCCACCTACCTGCTCCTCTGGTTTGAACAATTTTTGGGACTGCCACATACAGGCACTCAATCTATTCCATTTTACTGGAGGGCCACCTACCTGCTCCTCTGGTTTGAAGAATTTTTGGGACTGCCACATACAGGCACTCAATCTATTCCATTTTACTGGAGGGCCACCTACCTGCTCCTCTGGTTTGAAACATTTTTGGGACTGCCACATACAGGCACTCAATCTATCCCATTTTACTGGAGGGCCACCTACCTGCTCCTCTGGTTTGAAAAATGTTTGGGACTGCCACATACAGGCACTATCCAAATTAAATTGTCTCCATAGCAGCCTCCACACGTTGTCTCCATTGCTACCTCCAAAAGTCGTCCATATAGCTGCCTCCATACATCGTCCCTTTATCAAACGAGGTGTGTCAGGCAGAAATTTGGGTTGTTTTCATGGATTCCACATCAAAGTTGTTAACTTTGTCGCCACCCTGCTGTGTTATCCACAAAATATACTGGCAAACTTTTACCATTTAGGGATATTATTTCAGCGCTTCTTGCGCATCTGTTTACATTCCCCTCACCCGGCATATCCTAAACTTATAAGAACGCTACTACACTTGATCTTATACAAAAGGTTCTTAGAAGTGCTGTTTGGGGAGTAGCCTAGAGACAGGGGCTTGGATTGGCGAAAGCTCGCCTGGCAGCGGAACGCCAGCTCCATGCGCATCATGCGCTTCTTGCGCATCTGTTTACATTCCCCTCACCCGCCATATCCCAAACTTATAAGAACGCTACTACACTTAACTTGGTGCAGGCTGGGACCGAGTCTGACCCTGGGGCTGGTCATATACTGCCGACGCAGAGAATTGCGGGGCCTACCTCGGTCCAGGTCTCAAAGGCCTACTATACCTCCTCCCACCCCTCCTCCACCTCCTCCTCCTCCGAATTACCATCCGTGGGCATGGCGCCATCAGTCGGTAGCTCTAGGCACAGCAGCAGTGCCGTCGCTAAGCGACAGCAGGCGGTGCTGAAACTGCTGAGCCTAGGCGATAAAAGGCACACCGCCCAAGAGCTATTACAGGGCATTCCACATCAAAGTTGTTAACTTTGTCGCCACCCTGCTGTGTAATCCACAAAATATACTTGCAAACTTTTACCATTTAGGGATATTATTTCAGCGCTTCTTGCGCATCTGTTTACATTCCCCTCACCCGCCATATCCTAAACTTATAAGAACGCTACTACACTTGATCTTATACAAAAGGTTCTTAGAAGTGCTGTTTGGGGAGTAGCCTATAGACAGGGGCTTGGATTGGCGAAAGCTCGCCTGGCAGCGGAGCGCCAGCTCCATGCCAAGATCCAACTAACATAGTTTTAACTGCAGCACCTTTAATCTACTACTAGTTCACTGCCTCCATACATGGTCCCCTTATCAAACGAGCTGTGTCAGGCAGAATTTTGGGTTGTTTTCATGGCTTCCATGTTAACTTTGTCGCCACCCTGCTGTGTAATCCACAAAATATACTGGCAAACTTTTATCATGTACCGATATTATTTGAGCGCTTCTTGCTCACCTCCTTTGGTTCCTCTCTGCCACCCATTGGTTTGAAGCCTGAGTCCATTTAGGGTATGTCGCCATGACACTCTCTAGCCTGCTGCCGCTGCCTCTGCATGCCGTCCCCTATAGTGTCAGGGTCAATTATTGGATGTTTTAGATGCTATCTAGCTTCATTCTGTCACTCTGTCATGGCCATGCTGTTGCCCATAATTTTGGCATAATGGTGCGATTAGGCAGCCTCAGAGGCATCCATGCATGCTGCCCCTGCTGTTTCCTGTCCATTTCCGTGGTGTTTCCATCCTTTTCTGAGGTTCCCAGGTGTTTGGCCAAGTTTCCCTGTGCAGAGCCTTGGTCCCCTTGAAAAATGCTCGAGTCTCCCATTGACTTCAATGGGGTTCGTTATTCGAGACGAGCACTCGAGCATCGGGAAAAGTTCGTCTCGAATAACGAGTACCCGAGCATTTTAGTGTTCGCTCATCTCTAATGTTTAACCCTCCACACTCATCCCATATGGGAGGATCCTGGGAACGCATGATTGGAATTGCACGCAGAATACTTGGATCAATGCTAATGGACAACAAGTCTTCCTTGCTTACTCATGAGACATTGGTCACCTTCCTTGCTGAAGTATCTGCCATAATCAATGCAAGGCCTCTAGTTCCAGTTTCCTCAGACCCTGATTCTCCAATAATTCTTACTCCTGCAACACTTCTAACTCAGAAGATCGGAACTGCTGATATTCCTCCAGGCACCTTTGACCACAGTGATATCTACAGACGCCAGTGGAAACAGGTTCAACATCTGGAGGATAAAGAAGCCCATCGTAATGAATGGCCCATGTCTCATTACTAAAGTCATGCCTAGCATCGATGGCATGCCTAGCGACGATGGAAAGACTCGTAAAGTGGAAGTCAAGGTAACAAAGGGAGGTTCTGCAAAGTTTTTCTTCTGTCCAATCCATGAACTAGTGCTTCTGCTACCAAAAGAAGAAGCTACATGAGTGACTTGGATACCCACTCAGCTTATGGCGGAGAGCACCTACCCACTATCAGGAACCTATCTGACGGTCCATGAGTGACCCTACAATATGACAGGAAAACCTACTTCGTCTGGTAGCTGCTGGATGGTGGAGTGGACAGGTAACCGGAATATAGATATAGGTCAGTGTTCACACTGGTAACAGAAACCGACACAAGCAGTAATGGACACTACCTCCAGCACTGACTGGCTCAGCCATCCATCACTCAAACCACAGCTGCAGGCAAAATGAGTACAAAGACACACACAGCTTTCCCAGGATCAGAAATGGAGCTGTCAATCACAGGCAGCACTGGGTGTGGTTTTCCAGCAAGAAGCCTGAAACCTGATCCCATCAGAACAATTTGCGAGTTCTGACAACCGGCAAAAATTATGATTTTTATCTATTTAATCCCACAAAAAATGCAATAAAAAGTGATCAACAAAACATATGTACTCCAGAATGATACTGTTGCAAAGTACAACATGTCCCACAAATAAACAAGCCTTAAACCAGATCTGTATCCAAAAAAGTAAAAATGTTATGCCACTTGGAAGACGGCGATGCAAAATGATAGATTTTTCCCCACATTAGGGTTTTATTTGGCAAATTTAGTAAAAAATAATAAGAAAATATTCAAGTCTGGTATCCCCATAATCATATTGACCCATGGAATAAAGATAACATGATTATTAGGCTATACAGTGAATACAAAAAAAAGTTAAAAATCCAGTACAGAATTGATGCTTTTCTACTCCTGACCTCAAAAGAAAGTTCCTAAATTTACCAACCCCAAAAAGGTAACACTTAAAAAAGCATCTTGTCCTGCAAAAAAATGGCATCACATCACCCCCAATAACGAAAAAGCAAAAAATTTATAGCCTACAAAAAGGACCAATGAGGAAAGTAAAATCCTGGCAGCTGCAGAACGCTCCTTCCCTTCTGCATCTTGCTGTGCACCCATAAAACAAGTAAGAGCCACATAAGGGGGGGTCTCTGTAGAAATTGCATAACAATTGTAACATGGGTTTTCTCTTTTTATGGTTTGGAAATGTGTAAATTCTAGGGCTAAATGAAGGTATAACCTACAAAATTTGACCATTCTAAATTTCACCTCCATTTTGATTCAATTACTATGAAGCTCTCAAGGGGTTAACAATCTTCCTAAAAACTGTTTCTGCTTGAGGGGTGCATATTGGAAAAGGAGTTGATTATGTAGGGGGGTTTTAATGCTAAATATTTAAAATTTCATTCAAAACCATAATCATCCCTAAAATAGTCAATCCTGAAAATATGGAAAATCGATATTCTATTTGTAAGCCGTGTGACATCAAAATAAATTATCCAGACATTTAAAAAATTATGAAAATGTAAAGTAGACATATGGGAAATGTTATTCAGCAACTTATTTAGGTGGTAAATCTATGATTTTGAATTTCAAAAGTGGCAAATGTTTATAAAAATTCATCAATTTTTCTTTTTTTTTTGTAAATAAACGCAAAACTTAGCAGTCAAAATTTACCACTATAATGAAGTACAACATGTGGGGAAAAAACAATCTCAAAATCGCTTTGATAAGTAACAGTGTTCAAAAGTTATAACCATATGCATCCTTAAGGGGTTAAAAGACTATTTCAAACCAAGAAGTACCCGGGGCCTCTAATTTCAGGAGCTTTTGAACGGGCCAGAATCGTCTCTGAAGCAGCCTTAATCCATTATAACAAAACTGCTGTCACGGTTGGTCCCGTGACCCATATCGCGGATCGCGGGCTCACCCGTGTCCCACGCTCCCTGCAGGCGCAGCGCCAGCGCTTCATACCTCTCCCCGCTCCTGAATCCAGGCCTCGCTCCGTGCGCGCGCGTACCCTGTTCCTTTGTTACCTGAGCTCCTCCGTGTTCCCGTGTACCAGTTCCTCCATGCTGCTGTCCTGTGCCCCTCTGCTTGGACCCTGGATTGGACTCTAACATTGCATCTCTGCCGCCTGCCCTGACCCTGTGCCTGGACCTGACCTCGAGATTGACTGCCGTTCCTGTACCTCAACCTTGGCCGCCTGAGGAACGACCTGGTGGTACCTCGCTGCAGCTTGTCTAACCCGCTTTGAGGCGGGCTCTGGTGAAAACCTGGTACCACTTAGACTCCGGTCCTAGGTAGTGGCTTGAGTCATCGTCTGCAGTGGTCCAGTGGATCCACAACCCGCAAGCCTGACAACTGCCACTACTTCTCAGACAGAAAGAGAAGATAACAACAGATAAATAAAATTTTGTCACCGACTTTAATGCCGCCTACTCTTACATTAAGAAAATTTTGACTTCCCATTGGAATATACTTAGAGCTGACCCATATCTCACTGATCTTCCATGTAAACCCAACCTCACTTTCCGGCGCAGTACCAACCTAATATCTATTTTAGATAAAGGAAAAGAAAAGAAACAGGCGCTCCCTGGTGCAGGTAAAAGAGATATTTTTCCAGAAGGTGCTCATAGTAGCGTGCATGTGGTTGCGCTCACCTTTGTTTGTTGTGCAAGCAGGCACAACGCTGTATTAGGCACAATGGGGGTGCTGCCACGTCCTTGCCGGGGAGGGTGTCTCCGGTTCTTGCAAGTAGAAAGGCTGTAGTACTGGGGTTTTGATGAGCTTAATTTCCTCAGAGATACCAGATGGAAAAAAAAAAAAAGGACTTTGCGGCACTCCCCGATATCAAAGATACAAGCCAATTTGAGCTTGTTCGTGTAGAATTTTTATTGAAACGGATAAAAATGATTTCCAATAAAAACATATATATATTAAAAAGCAATAAGGACAACGCGTTTTGCACCAGGGACTCTGCGCTTCGTCAGCTCAATGTTATAAATAAGCATTAGTGCAGTTATATAGTCAATATCTGCAAATGAGGACACAAAAAAAAAAATATATATATATTTTTTCTTCTTTTTCTTAGAATAACTTAATTGTTAAATGTTAAAGGAGACAATTCACTATCCAAAACATAAACAATACAATATACAACGATACAATATAATACATCATATATACCTTAATCGGAACCCAATGTAGTGTACTTTAGAAGACTATCGAAGTATCTAGTGGCGCGGTTGTATGCGGAAGTGTTACCAAGGATACTGAAATACGTCAGTGAAGCGCATCGTGGAGAGCATGGATCAAACTACAGAAGTCGGGAGTGGTCAAAAAGACAAAAGTGTTACGGGGTTACCGTAGTGACGTACCGCTTGTGGCGATGTCAAGAGAGACGCAGGGCAGCGAGTAGGATATGAACATTAGACTGATAGCCCTAATGGATTTAGACAATAGCTTCCGCTGCTTCGTTTAGACCATCAGGAGTTAAGGTACGTAATTTATAAATCCAAAAAACTTCCCTACGGCAGAGGGTTTGGTAGCGATTAATATCATTTTCGTCTATTTGATCTATAGGGCTGATTAACATCAATTTGTCATTTTTTTGGTGGTTAAAGGTTAATGTTTTGAAAGCCCATGTTTCAAGAAGCCCTTTTTTATATTTCCACGGTGGCCGGTGATACGGTCATTTAGTTGTTGTGTAGTCCTTCCTACATATTGTAACCCACATGGGCATTCGATTAAATAAATAACATAGGAGGATTGACATGTCATGGTATTTTTGAGAAGGAAGGTTTCTTGGGTAACGTTCAACTTAATCTGGGTCGCATTATTATTAATGTTGGAGCAACATAGACAGAGTTTATGACCGCATTTTTGGATCTTATGAATGGTCTCTATTTTATTTTCAATCGTCCTCCGATGTTCTTTAATACGGCTAGGTGCTAAAAGGTTTTTTAAAGAAGTAGCTCTCCGATAAGTGATTATTGGCTTTTTCGGGATCTGATCTTTCAAAAGTTGGTCTTTTTCTATAAGATACCAATGCTTCTTTAACCCCATAGCGCAATAAGACGTACCTGTACGTTTTATTGCGCATGAGGTAGTATGAAGAGGGTTCACGGGCTGAGCCCTCTTCATACACGCCGGGTGCTTGCTTCACAATGAAGCAAGCACCCGTCGCTAACACCCGCGATCGGTGCTTGTACCGATCGCGGGTGTTAACCCTTGCATCGCCGGCGGCAAAGCCATCTTGGCCCCGATCGCCGCTCCCCGTGACGTCATCGGGGAGCGGCGATCCGTTGCCATGACAGCCTCGGATCACACAATGATCCGAGGCTATCATGTTTTAGGCCATCTATTACAATGTGCGATCTGCACATTGAAATAGATGGTGTGCAAAATCCCCATATACTGCCATACTGTAGTATGGCAGTATATGGTAGGATCAATCAGACAACCTAGGGTTAAAATACCCTAGGGAGTCTGAAAAAATAGTAAAAAATTTTAATAAAAAAAAATAAAAAATAAAAAATTATATTAAAAAAACCTAAAAATTCAAATCACCCCCCTTTCCCTAGAACTGATATAAATATAAATAAACAGTAAGTATCGCCGCGTCCGAAAATACCCGATCTATCAAAATATAAGAATGTTTTTTTACTGCGTTTAACCCCGTAACGGACAATAGTGCTCAAAGTCGCAAATGGCATTTTTTTGCCATTTTGAAAAATATAAACAATTCAATAAAAAGTGATCAAAAGGTCGTACAATTCTAAAAATAAAAGCATTGAAAACGTCATCAAAAGTCGCAAAAAATGACACCACCCACAGCTTCATACACCAAAGTATGAAAAAGTTATTAGCGCAAGAAGACGGCAAAATGAAGAATTTTTTTTTTGTACAGGAGGTTTTAATTTTTGTAAATGTATGAAAACATTATAAAACCTATACAAATTTGGTATCCATGTGATCGTATTGACCCAATGAATAAAATAGACATGTCATTTGGAGCGCACAGTGAAAGACGTAAAATCCACGCCCACAAGAAAACGGCGCAAATGCGTTTTTTCACCATTTTCACTGCATTCAGAATTTTTTTCCCGCTTCCCAGTATATGGCATAGACAATTAAATGCCATCACTATGAAGTGCAATTTGTTACGCAGAAAACAAGCCATCACACAGCTCTCTACATGGAAAAATAAAAAAGTTATAGATTTTTGAAGGTGGGGTGTGAAAAATAAAGACGCAAAAACGAAAAAGGGCCTGGTCCTTAAGGGGTTAATATATCGGATACTTCTCTGGATCTGTCATTAAATCTAGTAATGAAGTTTAAAGTATACTTTGTTTCATTACTTTGATCAGTTTTTGGAATCTTGTTTGTGCATTTCTGCCGCCTGCCCTGACCCTGTGCCTGGACCTGACCTCGAGATTGACTGCCGTTCCTGTACCTCAACCTTGGCCACCACTGCAGACAAGTCACGCCTGAGGAACGACCTGGTGGT
Source organism: Engystomops pustulosus (assembly GCF_040894005.1). Taxonomy (NCBI): domain Eukaryota; kingdom Metazoa; phylum Chordata; class Amphibia; order Anura; family Leptodactylidae; genus Engystomops; species Engystomops pustulosus. Next base: position 108,703,903 of record NC_092416.1, on the reverse strand, counting down.
ACCACTCTGCAGCTTGTATAACCTACTTTGAGGCGGGCTCCGGTGAAAACCGGGTACCACTTAGACTCCGGTCCTAGGTAGTGGCTTGAGTCATCGTCTGCAGTGGTCCAGAGGATCCACAACCCTCAAGCCTGACAACTGCCACTACTTCTCAGACAGAAAGAGAAGATAACAACAGATAAATAAAATTTTGTCACCGACTTTAATGCCGCCTACTCTTACATTAAGAAAATTTTGACTTCCCATTGGAATATACTTAGAGCTGACCCATATCTCACTGATCTTCCATGTAAACCCAACCTCACTTTCCGGCGCAGTACCAACCTAATTTCTATTTTAGCCCCAGCCAATTGAAACTCTGCACCCAGCTGTTGCCCTCCAATTTAAATCACCTGGAATATATAAATGTCAATCCAAACAGATCAGACCAGCAACCCATCTCCCCCATCTTATACCCTGTTCCTTCCTACCTCCCTCACCCAGCTCCCTTCCTCTCCATGTTTCCTATGTTCCTAATTGAAAATGTTATATGACAACGAAGACATGACTATACTTACTGTGAAATTCACAAGATGTAAAACAAACCAAGAATTGTCATTTATTGGTTAAATGTATTAACTTTCCAAAATGTTCAATAAAGCAAGATTGATAAATAAATGTCAATCCAAATAATTTCTATGTCGATCGAATATCCTGTTGTCAAGCTTCAGGATATGTGTCAAATGGAAAACAATGCCTCTTTTTGCTACATTGAAAGGCAGCCCCCTTAACACCAAGTATGACCTACAAGAAATCTAACATCATTAAGCCAAACCAGTATATCTATTCCAGAAGGAACAGACTTCCAACTGTAGAAAGAACCTGGTTGGTTCTCTTCAGTACAGTTTATAGAACTGGGGTGGCTGTGTAAGAGGCTATTTGTCAGGAACAGTGGTAGTGGACCCCCTGGATTACCGCGGACAACTACGTAAGCCGACACCTGGGACCGGAGTCTAAGTGACACCGGGTCTTTACCACCGCCCGCCAAAAAGCGGGTTGGACTTGCTGTGGCGTGGTACCACCAGGTCGTTCTACAGGTACAACTTTGTCCACAGTGGCAGCCAAGGTGAGGTACAGAGTCAGAAGGCAAGTTCCTAGTGAAGGACAGGCAGGAGTTTAAAACAGGTGGCAAAGGTTCAGGGTCAGAGGCAGAGCAGAAGGTCAGGGCTGGCAGAACAAGATCAGAGTCAAATGCAGAACCAGGGTCACAACAGAAAATCCAAATACTAGCACAAGGCAGGGACAAAAGCTTTCTCAACAGCATGAGCACAAAGATCCAGTGGGGAATGCTGGGAGAGGTTGGCTTTTATCCAAATCCTGGAAATGGTCAGCGTCAATCAGCGTTGCACTGGCCCTTTAAATCTGCTTGCGTGCCCTTGGAGGCAAGGATGCGGATGCTGGGAAACCGGGATGGGAGCAGGAGTGTAGAGAGCGGTCGCCACAAAGAGGGGCACGGTGCGCCTGCGCCCTGGGACGTGGTCACAGGAGCACAGATCTCTCCTCAGGCCCGAACCCCTTCCAGTCAAAAAGGAAGAACTGCTTACCTCTCACTGTCTTCATGTCCAGAACCCCCTTTACCACAAAGACATTAGAGGTGTCAGCCTCAGGAGCAGTAGGTTGTGTCACGGTTATACCCGCGATCCTCGGGTGCTCCCATGTTTCTGTGGTGTTCCCATGTTCCTGTGGTGTTCCCGTGTTCCAATCCTGTGGTGGTTCTGTAGTGCTGTGGCGGTCCTGTAATCCTGTGGCGGTCCTGTTATTCTGTGGCGGTCCTGCAATCCTGTGGTGGTCCTGCGATCCTGTGGCGGTCCTGTAATCCTGTGGCGGTCCTGTAATCCTGTGGCGGTCCTGTAATCCTGTGGCGGTCCTGTAATCCTGTGTCAGTCCAGTATCCTAGTGGTCTTCCGAGGTCCTGCCAGCCATCCTTCCGAGGTCCTGTCATCCCGAGGTCCTGCCTTCCCGAGGTCCTGCCTTCCCGTGGTCCTGCCTGCCCGTGTCTCTACCTTGGCTGCCACCGCGGGCCTAGTTGCACCCGTGGATCGACCTGGTGGCTCCCCGCTGCAGCAAATCCATCTCGCTTTGCGGCGGGCTCTGGGAAGACCAGGGTTCCACTTAGACTCCCGGGTTGCGGCTGGCATCGTTATCTCCCGCGGTGGTCCAGGGAGTCCACAGACTTTAGTCCCAAGGGACTATTTCCCATAGACTGTGACAGGTTGCCAAGACAAGTGGTTCAAGATGACAGTTTTGGGAGAGAGACATGGAAGGACTTCGGGATGCGAATAGTGGGAGGAATGTGGAGTTTATAAGCTACAGAATTTAGGTGCTTAATCACCTCAAATGGCTTCAGAAAATGTGGACAAAGCTTGTAGCTGGGAATCTTCATCTGGACATGTCGGTATGATAACCACACCTTGTCACCCGGAGAAAAGACTGGAGGAGACCTGCGTTTCTTATAGGCCTAGGACTTGGTGCAGGCAGAAGCCCAAAGTAGAGACTGACGAGTCTGTTCCCAGATTGATTTGAGGTCTTTCACCAACTCTTTTACTGCAGGAACATCCGAGGGAATGGTCAGAGGAAGAGGTGGGTGTGGAATTCAACCGTAAAAAATAAAGAAAGGAGCTGCACCAGCAGGAAGATGTGATGGAAGAAAAGACGGGGCAAGGAGAGGGGCAGACGGTAGACCTGAAAGAGGAACCCAGCCAAAAAGATGGAAGGTCCATGACAAAGTCCATTGCCACATGTGACCACGGGTAGCTGTGTATCGGTAACGGCAGTAGAAGAGCAGCTGGTTTAAGGAAAGATGGCGTATTAAGGGCACAGGAAGTGAAGGAATACACAAAATCCTGAACATCTTTGACCAGGTCAGGCCACAAATAGAAACAGGAAATAAAGGTCACAGAGCATTGCACCCCAGGGTGCCCAGCCACACGAGACCAATGCCCCCAAGTTAAGACTCTCTTTCGAAGGGCAGGACGGATATAATTCTTGCCAGGAGGCACCTGCCAAAGATCCACTGCAGCAGCAACACCCAGTTGTTCAGGAGAACATCAGAGGCATGAGAAAGGGCATCAGCCTTGACATTCTTCTCAGCAGGACGGAAGTGGATAGTTTTCTGATAGGGTCATGGGTGAGTTTGCGATAAACCTGTGTGTCTGAGAGTTGTGCAAGTATTTCAGTAGTGTAATCCTGCCTGTCCATGATTACAATGGGGCCTCCCTTATCAGCAGGTTTAACTATCAGTTTTTGTCATCTATCAGGGAATCAAGTGCTTGGTGGTCAAGGTTGAAAAAATGACTGGGGTAACGCAAGGCACTCTTTTCTGTATCTTTTTTTAATTTTATGAAGTCTCTATTGACTAGTGCAATGAAATTCTCAACTGCATGGTCCCTCTTTGGTGGCATGATGGTGCTCTTGGACCTCAAATTAAAGTCCTGAGCTCTTATGAGGGCTGGTTGTGGTTCCACTGGAACCCCTGTTTGGGTGCCTTCTGTGTTAAAGAAAGTTCGAAGTCTTAGGGTTCTATAGAACCGCTGTAGGTCCAGTTCTAGTTGAAAGGTGTTCAACCTTTGTGCGGGACAGAAGGAAAGCCCCTTTTGGAGCAAACCCATCAGTGCTGGACTTAAAGTGGAGGAGATGTTAACGACCAGGGGGTTGTCATTACCTGTGATCGCGTCGTCATGGTGATTCAGCATTGCGGCGGCATTGTCCTCCCCTCCTCGCCTGGGTCTTCCTCACCTGAGATCTCGTTGGCCTAAAAAACGCCCTTGTGGGAGAAAAGAGCCATACTGTTCTGAGCCGGAGCTGGAGGAATCTGCTGACTCTCTGTGGCCACTAATGATTACACTAATGAAATACTTTCACAACTCTCAGACACACAGGTTTATCGCAAACTCACCCATGACCCTACTATCCACCAAAATAAAACGACTATTGGACAACTATCTACAAGACAAAGTAATAGACCAGAAAAAACACAACTTCCTACACAACCAAAACCCAGTCATTCCTGTCATTTATGTACTTCCCAAGATCCACAAAAGGCTTGATAAACCCCCTGGCAGACCTATAGTCGTCCCGACCGACTCATTACTCTCCCCGTTAGCGATCTTTCTTGAAAAGATCTCACTGACTAAAATGTCCTCATCTTTTCTTCTTGACACCAACGATTTCCTCACACACATCCACCATCTCAAACAGATCTCACTGGATACATATCTAGTCACATGGGATGTAGTCAGCTTACATTCCAGCATTCAACATGACAAAGGCATTGCTGTCCCTAAACTACTTGACAAATCACAACATCCACCAGTCAAACAATTATGCCTAGACCTTCTCACCTTGGTACTACACAAGAATTACTTTATGTTTCAAGACTCATTCTATCTCCAAATCCATGACACTGCCATGGGCTGTAAAGTGCCCCCCACATATGCAAACAGCTACATGGCCGAATTCGAGGAACGTTTTGTTTACACTAATCCCCTTTACCAAACCCATGCCCTGCTATGGAAAAGATATATTGATGATATTGTCTGCATATGGGGAGGGCCACTTGAGACCCTCTTGTCCTTTCATTCACATCTCAACCTCATCTGGCCTGAACTTCAATTTACTATAAAGGAGAGAAGAAGGACGAGAGAGAGCAAAGGGGCACTCAATGTGCAGATTACCTTTTTTCAATTATTCAGATATAAGGAATGTGGGCTATTATGCTCACCTTGTTGAGATGTGCTGATGGCACAACTCATATATAGGCATGGAAGAATATACGTCGTAGCGCTGCCTCTAGGGAGTGTATTCTTCGGTGTGGATACCGACCAAAAATAGTAGACAGATGCACTTTTCTGGAGTTTCTTGAAAAGTGAAGATGACACTCTCCCATGGGTACAACAGAAGATTGACCCGGCGCGTTACGTGAAAAGATTTATTTGGTATATAAAACAATAAAAACATTCGGACCCGGAGCGGATCCTTCATCAGTTGCATAAATCTGTTGACATACATGTGGCTTTTTAAAGAAGCGGTTTTGGCGCGGTATGATCACCGGTTATGGAGACCAGACAGACCAATTAATTGATCGCAGTGATAATCGATAAAATTTCCAAATATTTACACAAATACAATAAATAAATAATAAAATAAACAACTTATATATATGACCTATTTACAATGGTACCTTTATATTGCGTCCTGAATGTAATTAATTTATGATGTGATGGCAGAATAAATGACTGGACGGTAGGGAGCGGGATATGGAGAAATCCTAGTCCGTAGAGACTGGCGGAGGATTATAGAGGAACTACAAAGATGGACGATATTGCCGGACACAACTACAACTACGGATGCTGGCAGGGGACAAAAAGGCATTAAATGGATGCGATGTCTGACTATGGATGCTAATTAGGTGGGGGAATACCGTGACTTGAGGAGATGGATAAGCATTCTGGTATGAACTGATACCGATGTAAAAGTATAAAGACACAGGTAAGTGAATGGCTAATAGATTCTACATCGGTTTAGGTCGTAATAGAGGGATATATTTAAAGGGGTAGTGGTAAATATATCCTCATATTAGTATTGTCTCTGTGGCTTCATTAAGACCTTGCGGTTTAAGTGTTTTAAGTTTGTACATCCAGAAGATCTCTTTCCTTTTCAAGATCTCAAATCTATTCGGAATACCCTCGTTCGCATGGTCTATTGGTATAATGTTATATTTGAAGTCATCTTTATATTTTAATTCCATATGTCTGGAAAGGCTATGATTCTTATTACCATGACTTATATTGAACCTGTGTTGATTCAATCTACAGTGAAGTGGTTGCGTAGTGCGTCCTACATATTGTAGTCCACATTGGCAATCTATGAGGTAGATGACAAACCGTGATTGGCAGGACATATTTGTTTTGATACTAAATGATTCTTTTGTCTGGTAGGAGTGGAAGGAGTTCTGATTATGTTTAATGAAATTGCAGCATAAACAGCTTTTCCTGTTGCATTTAAACACTTTTGGATTGGTATTATCATTGCCTGTTGTTTTTTGTTTTTTGTGTTGCTTGGGTACACTTGGAGCCAGTCTGTTTTAGTGTTTTGGCCCTTCTGTATGTGAACAATGGGTTCTTGGGGGATGATCTTTTCTAAGTAAGGGTCATTTAGTAAGATGTACCAATGTTTTTTAATGATATTTTCAATTTTCTTAAAATCATTTATATAGGTGGTGATAAACCTAATCTGATTGTCCTCTTTTTTAACTCCTGTCGATGTATTCTTCATGGACTGTAAACACTCCCGTTGTGTGTATTTGTTTGCTCTCTGCTTTGCATTTGTAACAATTTCTCTCGGATATTCTTTTTCTAAAAAGCGCTTTTCTATTATTTTCGCCCGTTTTGCATATGTGGTATTGTTTGTGCAGTTTTTTCTTAATCGAAGAAATTAGCTGTAGGGTATATTATGTAACCATTTTTTATGATGGCTACTATGAAAATTTAAATAACTATTTATATCTACCGGTTTGAAGTATGTTTCTGTAATGATGTTTTCTGCATTATGTTTGATTATTAAATCCAGGAACTCGATCTGTTCTTTTTGTATGTTTAGAGTCAACTGTATACCCCAGTCATTATTATTGATCTTATTGAAGAATTTTTCAAGTGAGGTTTGATCCCCTCCCCATATTAAGAACAGATCGTCTATATATCTAAAGTAGGTGATAAGGCTGCCATTATGTAATTCATAAGGGGTAATAAAGATGTCCTCAAACGCACCCATGAAAAGATTGGCGTATGAAGGGGCTACTCTAGTCCCCATCGCCGTTCCTCTTATTTGATGGTACGTTGTGTCGTTATATATGAAGTAATTGTTCTGCAATATGAATTGTAGGCATTGTAAGAGGAAGTCTTTTTGATCTTCCTTGATGTTTTTGTCTTGTTCTAGAGTGTGTTCTATACTGGCTAGTCCTATACAGTGGTCTATATTACTGTATAGTGCAGTGACATCCATGGTGGCTAGCCAATAATGTTGTTTCCATTGAATTTCTTGTAGTTTCCCAATAAGATCCCCAGAATCTTTAATATAACTGGGTAGGTTTGTGACATGTGGTTGTAGGTATAGGTCTATGTAATGTGATAAATTACTTGTTAGGCTGTTCACATTGGAAACGATGGGTCTTCTTGGTGGTGCAGTTGGATGCTTGTGTATTTTTGGGAGATGGTAAAAATACGGCTTGTTGGGTTGGATAATGGTGATAAATTTCTTTTCTTTTTTATTTAGAAAACCTTTGGTATATCCTGATTTGATCATATTATTAAATTCCTTGGTTATGGTGGGAAATGGATCTATCTGAATTCTACCAAAAATGTAAACAAATTTGAACTCATCGCCCTAAAAAAATTTAGAAAAAAACAATCAAATCATAATCAGAGCTGCAGATAAGGGTGGAGGGACCGTGATACAGGACTGGAATGATTATGAAAAGGAGGCCAATAACATCCTGTCGGACAATGAATATTACAATAGAATTCGGATAGATCCATTTCCCACCATAACCAAGGAATTTAATAATATGATCAAATCAGGATATACCAAAGGTTTCCTAAATAAAAAAGAAAATTATCACCATTATCCAACCCAACAAGCTGTATTTTTACCATCTCCCAAAAATACACAAGCATCCAACTGCACCACCAGGAAGACCCATCGTTTCCAATGTGAACAGCCTAACAAGTAATTTATCACATTACATAGACACATGTCACAAACCTACCCAGTTATATTAAAGATTCTGGTGATCTTATTGGGAAACTACAAGAAATTCAATGGAAACAACATTATTGGCTAGCCACCATGGATGTCACTGCACTATACAGTAATATAGACCACTGTATAGGACTAGCCAGTATAGAACACACTCTAGAACAAGACGAAAACAACAAGGAAGATCAAAAATACTTCCTCTTACAATGCCTTCAATTCATATTGCAGAAGAATTACTTCATATATAACGACACAACGTACCATCAAATAAGAGGAACGGCGATGGGGACTAGAATAGCCCCTTCATACGCCAATCTTTTCATGGGGGCGTTTGAGGACATCTTTATAACCCCTTATGAATTACATAATGGCAGCCTTATCACCTACTTTAGATATATAGACGATCTGTTCTTAATATGGGGAGGGGATCAAACCTCACTTGAAAAATTCTTCAATAAGATCAATAATAATGACTGGGGTATACAGTTGACTCTAAACATACAAAAAGAACAGATTGAGTTCCTGGATTTAATAATCAAACATAATGCAGAAAACATCATTACAGAAACATACTTCAAACCGGTAGATATCAATAGTTATTTAAATTTTCATACTAACCATCATAAAAAATGGTTACATAATATACCCTACAGCCAATTTCTTCGATTAAGAAAGAACTGCACAAACAATACCACATATGCAAAACAGGCAAAAATAATAGAAAAGCGCTTTTTAGAAAAAGAATATCCGAGAGAAATTGTTACAAATGCAAAGCAGAGAGCAAACAAATACACACAACGGGAGTGTTTACAGTTCATGAAGAATACATCGACAGGAGATAAAAAAAGAGGACAATCAGATTAGGTTTATCACCACCTATACAAATGATTTTAAGAAAATTTAAAATATCATTAAAAAACATTGGTACATCCAGGGCCAGATTAAGGGTCCCAGGGGTATGGAGCACTTAATTTAGGATGGGGCCCCCCAGCTCGGCACCCAACGCGGGGCCCCCTTCCACAACAATATATGTGAAAAAAAGATTCCACAGTTATCCGGATTCAAATATCAGCGCTATATTATTACCAAATAATGATACCTCAATACTGTCACCAATTAAAACTACCATAAAACCAACATTCCAAACAATTCCAAAAGATCCGTCTAAACTGTGACCCACAGCATTACCACAACATAAAGAAAATAGCAACTTCCTGATAATGAACACAAGACTCTATACACAGAGCAGGATTACCAATAATTTACCACATATAAACTCCATTTATTGATAAAACTTTACCGCCATATTGTTATAATACAAACACCACCCTGCAAGGTACAATATCACTAATGACACCTCTGTACAAGCCCAGATAATAACATTACATCCTGATTATCACCACTACATAATGACTGAATAATACTGCAGTGCTATATAATAACCTACACACAGGCCAGTATGTACCACCATATAGTGACCATATAGTAGTATATACCAGTCCTGCACAGAGGCCGCAGTGTCATCCAATCACTTACAGGTGACGTCCCCAATGTTGTCTCTTCCTTCCTGTCTGATCTTCCAGGAGACTTCTTCCAGCCACAATTCATCTCTGCTGGTTTATAAAACAGACCTGATTGGCATCATCCTATATACTGCTCACACCTGACCCTCACATATATATCATGTATACCCCTCACACCTCAACTGACCACACTGTGCCTCCACATATATCATATATACCCCTCACACCACAACTGACCACACTGTGCCTCCACATATATCATATATACCCCTCACACCACAACTGACCACACTGTGCCCCCACATATATTATATATACCCCTAACACCACAACTGACCACACTGTACCCCCACATATATCATATATACCCCACACACCACAACTGACCACACTGTGCCTCCACATATATTATATATACCCCTCACACCACAACTGATCACACTGTGCCCCCCACATATATCATATATACCCCTCACACCACAACTGACCACACTGTGCCCCCACATATATTATATATACCCCTAACACCACAACTGACCACACTGTACCCCCACATATATCATATATACCCCACACACCACAACTGACCACACTGTGCCTCCACATATATTATATATACCCCTCACACCACAACTGATCACACTGTGCCCCCCACATATATCATATATACCCCTCACACCACAACTGACCACACTGTGCCCCCCACATATATCATATATACCCCTCACACCACAACTGACCACACTGTGCCCCCACATATATTATACATACCCCTAACACCACAACTGACCACACTGTACCCCCACATATATCATATATACCCCTCACACCACAACTGACCACACTGTTCCCCCCACATATATCATATATACCCCTCACACCACAACTGACCACACTGTGCCTCCACATATATTATATATACCCCTAACACCACAACTGACCACACTGTACCCCCACATATATCATATATACCCCTCACACCTCAACTGACCACACTGTGCTGCCACATATATCATATATACCCCTCACACCACAACTGACCACACTGTGCCCCCACATATATCATATATACCCCTCACACCACAACTGTCCTCACTGTGCCCCCACATATATCATATATACCCCTCACACCACAACTGACCACACTGTGCGCCCACATATATCATATATACCCCTCACACCACAACTGTCCTCACTGTGCCCCCACATATATCATATATACCCCTCACACCACAACTGTCCTCACTGTGCCCCCACATATATCATATATACCCCTCACACCACAACTGACCACACTGTGCCTCCACATATATTATATATACCCCTCACACCACAACTCACCACACTGTCCCCTACATATATCATATATACCCCTCACACCACAACTGTCCACACTGTGCCCCCACATATATCATATATATCCTCACACCACAACTGACCACACTGTGCCCCCACATATATCATATATACCCCTCACACCACAACTGACCACACTGTGACTCCACATATATCATATATACCCCTCACACCACAACTCACCACACTGTCCCCTACATATATACCCCTCACACCACAACTGACCACACTGTGCCCCCAAATATATCATATATACCCTTCACACCTCAACTGACCACACTGTGCCCCCACATATATCATATATACCCCTCACACCTCAACTGACCACACTGTGCCCCCACATGTATCATATATACCCCTCACACTGTACCGCTCATTACCCCCACTACCACTGCATCATGACTGAATAATACCACCACAGCATTACCACAGCAAAATAATACCACCTAAGGCTACATTCACACGAACGTATGGGAGATATATATACGGCCAATATACGTTCCCCCATACACTTCTATGGGGTCACGGCCCTGTACGGGAGCGGTACAATGCAGCACCGTACCGCTCCGTAGCCCGTATAAAGATAGGACATGTCAAATCTTTCTACGTAATATGGCGCCGTGCGCTCTATATTCCTATAGAGAGGGGCGGGGGTGATCTGCGCTCATCCCCTGTGCTTCTCTCCACAGCGCCGATGTATGCCCGCCGTGCTACTGTACGGCGGGCATACATTGTGTAAATATAGCCCAACATAAATTAAAAATGAAATGCTCTGCAGATAAACAAAAACAAAAATATTAGAATATAATTATATCTGATTACTCACCGTTTACTGTCTTCGTCATTACAACTTCATTACAGCCTCTATAGCGCCCCCTGTAGTTTGGGATTCTCCTCCAGTTGTGATGGATTCGCCCCTAGATGTCTTCAGCTCTTGGCAGCACATCTGTGCCCTTAAAGATACCACAATCACTTACAGTATAATGGCTCCTGGATATATATACACAGCACCTACTTACTAAAGCTATATATGGCAACCCCATTTATGAATGAATATATAAAAGCTGCCCCTGCTATACAGCAACCCCCACTATACAAACCCCCCCCAAAACAATGGCCCATTTCATCTATAAAGTGACCTCCCCTATACAAAGACAGCCCTCTATAAAGCATCCCTCTTGCCCCGAAAATACAGTCCCCACATCCACTAAACAGTGGCTCTATACATAAATAGTAACCCCCCCTTGCCTCTATTCATAAATTACCCCCCTATCCTCTATACACTGTCAGTATACATGAATTACACTCCCATGTCCACTATACATGAACTACACCCCCGTCCTCTATACAGTGCCTCTATATATGAATTACAACCCCATGCTCTCTGCAGTGCATCTATACATAAATTACACCACCTGTTCCCTTTACACTTCCTCTATATATGAAGTACACCCCTTGTTCTCTATACAATGGTTATATACATTAATTAAACCCCCCTATATACTGAACCCTGTCCCCTATACAGTGGATCCTCTATATATAAATGACACCCCCTCCCCTATACAGTGGCTCCTCTATATATAAATGACACCTCCCTCCCCTATACAGTGGCTCCTCTATATATAAATGACACCCCCCTCCCCGTTCCCTATACAGTGGCTCCTCTATATATAAATGACACCCCCCTCCCCGTCCCCTATACAGTGGCTCCTCTATATATAAATGACACCCCCCTCCCCGTTCCCTATACAGTGGCTCCTCTATATATAAATGACACCTCCCTCCCCTATACAGTGGCTCCTCTATATATAAATGACACCTCCCTCCCCTATACAGTGGCTCCTCTATATATAAATGACACCTCCCTCCCCATCCCCTATACAGTGGCTCCTCTATATATAAATGACACCCCCCTCCCCGTCCCCTATACAGTGGCTCCTCTATATATAAATGACATCCCCCTCCCCGTCCCCTATACAGTGGCTCCTCTATATATAAATGACACCCCCCTCCCCATCCGCTATACAGTGGCTCCTCTATATATAAATGATACCCCCCTCCCCGTCCCCTATACAGTGGCTCCTCTATATATAAATGACACCTCCCTCCCCTATACAGTGGCTCCTCTATATATAAATGACACCCCCCTCCCCTATACAGTGGCTCCTCTATATATAAATGACACCCCCCTCCCCTATACAGTGGCTCCTCTATATATAAATGACACCCCCTCCCCTATACAGTGGCTCCTCTATATATAAATGACACCCCCTCCCCTATACAGTGGCTCCTCTATATATAAATGACACCCCCCTCCCCATCCCCTATACAGTGGCTCCTCTATATATGACACCTCCCTCCCCTATACAGTGGCCCTCTATATATAAATGACACCCCCCTCCCCGTCCCCTATACAGTGGCTCCTCTATATATAAATGACATCCCCCTCCCCTATACATATGCTCCTCAATATATATATAAAATACCCACCCCCATATACTGAGGCTCCTCTATATATACAGTACATACCCCCCTCCGCCCCCCCCTTTCCGCCTCCACTATACATATGCTCCTTAATATATATAAATTATCTCCTGTCTTCTTTGCTGGGCCCCTTTATAACAATAAAATAATAAAAGTCCACTCACCTTTCCAGACGATCCCCTGTAGGCAGCGCTGACACCTGGATGATCTGTGGCTCCTCTCCTGCTGCAGTGTGGAGACACAGACGGGGCGATCTATGAGTCATAGATCGTCCGTCTGTGGAGGACAGAAGGTGCAGGCAGAGGTCACTCTACCTGCACTTCTGTCACTCTATGGTATTTGTGCCTTAAAGGCACAGGCACCATTTAGTGTGTGTGTCAGTATCGGGCTGTTAATAGCGTTTAGCAGCCCGATACTTACTAGCTGATGTCTGCGGGGCCCCTGTAGCCTGTCATTGTGTGCAGGGCCGGATCTACAGCGCCAGACGCCGGGGCCCCATAGAGAGAGGGCTGATCCCGGGGCCCGGCGCAAGTGCTCCAGGAGCGCCAATGTAGATCCGGCTCTGGGTACATCTTACTAAACGACCCTTACTTAGAAAAGATCATCCCCCAAGAACCCATTGTTCACATACAGAAGGGCCAAAACACTAAAACAGAGACTGGCTCCAAGTGTACCCAAGCAACACAAAAAACAAAAAACAACAGGCAATGATAATACCAATCCAAAAGTGTTTAAATGCAACAGGAAAAGCTGTTTATGCTGCAATTTCATTAAGCATAATCAGAACTCCTTCCACTCCTACCAGACAAAAGAATCATTTAGTATCAAAACAAATATGTCCTGCCAATCACGGTTTGTCATCTACCTCATAGATTGCTAATGCGGACTACAATATGTAGGACGCACTACGCAACCACTTCACTGTAGATTGAATCAACACAGGTTCAACATAAGTCATGGTAATAAGAATCATAGCCTTTCCAGACATATGGAATTAAAACATAAAGATGACTTCAAATATAACATTATACCAATAGACCATGTGAACGAGGGTATTCCGAATAGATTTGAGATCTTGAAAAGGAAAGAGATCTTCTGGATGTACAAACTTAAAACACTTAAACCGCAAGGTCTTAATGAAGCCACAGAGACGATACTAATATGAGGATATATTTACCACTACCCCTTTAAATATATCCCACTATTACGACCTAAACTGATGTAGAATCTATTAGCCATTCACTTACCTGTGTCTTTATACTCTTACATCGGTATCAGTTCATACCAGAATGCTTATCCATCTCCTCAAGTCACGGTATTCCCCCACCTAATTAGCATCCGTAGTCAGACATCGCATCCATTTAATGCCTTTTTGTCCCCTGCCAGCATCCGTAGTTGTAGTTGTGTCCGGCAATATCGGCCATCTTTGTAGTTCCTCTATAATCCTCCGCCAGTCTCTACGGACTAGAATTTCTCCATATCCCGCTCCCTACCGTCCAGTCATTTATTCTGCCATCGCATCATAAATTAATTACATTCAGGACACAATATAAAGGTACCATTGTAAATAGGTCATATATATAAGTTGTGTATTTTATTATTTATTTATTGTATTTGTGTAAATATTTGGAAATTTTATCGATTATCACTGCGATCCATTAATTGGTCTGCCCGATCTCCATAACCGGTGATCATACCGCGCCAAAACCGCCTCTTTAAAAAGCCGCATGTATGTCAACAGATTTATGCAACTGATGAAGGATCCGCTCCGGGTCCGAAACGCGTTTTGCTTTTATTGTTTTATATACCAAATAAATTTTTTCACGTAATGCGTCGGGTCCATCTTCTGTTGTACCAACGGGAGAGTGTCATCTTCACTTTTCAAGAAACTCCAGGAAATGTGCATCTGTCTTCAATTTACTATAAACTACAGCTTAGAACACATTGACTTTTTAGACACAACGGTCATTAAAAGTGACATGGGTCTACTCTCCACTGATCTTTACACAAAGCCCACTGGCCGCAATAGCCTCCTACATTTTTCCAGCTGCCACCCTGCCACATGCAAACGATCTCTCCCTAGATCCCAACTCCAACGAGTCCAGAGGATCGTCACCGACCCAATCCAGAAAGACTTACGTCTACAAGAGATGGGTGACAAGTTGCGTGCATGAGGCTACCCTGAACAAACACTCCAAACACAATCCTCTACCCAAAAGGTAGCGACCTCTGATGAACCACACATCAACTTCATTCACCAATACCACCCGACTATTTTCAAAGTACACAATTCCATACGCAGCCATTGGTCCATTCTCAAAAACAGTCATCCAAATATACCAGAATTCACTAACAACTTCCGTCCATGTTACAAACGCCTTCCCAATCTCAAAGATAGACTGGTTAAGGCGGATGAAGGCCCTACCAGATCCGGAACCTCACAGCACTTCCTCAGCACGCCCAGGTATGGCACCTTCCCCTGTCTTAACTGCAGGAAATGCAGCAACGTGCAGAAGGGGGACAAGGTCTTTCATCCCCGCACAGGTAAGGCTTATCCCATCCGGGATTACTTCACATGTGAATCCTCCTTTGTGGTTTATGTCATTAAATGCCCTTGCGGCCTCGTGTATGTTGGAGAGATAGTCCAACACATATGAGACCGCATATCAAAGCACAAATCAGACATTAACTGTATCAAACTACTGTTGCCTCTATCATCATTTTCGTCAAGCCAAACATCAAATCTCTCAACTGAAATACCTAGTAGTAGAGCATATCCGCATTCCTAGACGGGGAGGCAATAGAGTCAAACAGCTATTGCTCTGTGAAGCCTTTTGGATACACCGACTGGATGCCATGACCCCCTATGGCTTGAATAGAGAAAACGAAATACAAGGTCTTACTTGAACGTCTTGCTATATCTATGTCTAACAATATGTCATTTCCTTTACAGATACGCTGAACTTACCGTCCTGTATTGCTAAGGTATAAACTTCTTCTCTCCACCCCTTTAGTTCATTCACTAATCTACTTATTTTCTCATCTACTTATCTTTTTTTCTATAATTTATTTATTTATTTATTTTTTTTTAAATAATCTTTTTTCCCCCTACCTTTCCTCTCGTGCATTGCTTTACCATTCCACCATTCATATTTATGATCATACTCCCTCATATTCTAGTCATCCACTACATCTCTTATACTATATTCCACTGTATATGTTGATTACCACGTTCATTCATACTTGTCACGTTGCATCTCAATATATCATTCTTTATAAACATGTACATATGATTCTCACCTAGATCCTGTATAACCAACATACACCCACAATTATTTAAATTTTTATTTTTTGGGCCAAACGTCACTTCCGGTTTCGGGCTGGAGCGTCACTTCCGGTTTTCGGCCACAGCTTAAAGCAGTGGCGCTCACACTGAATGGCGCTCACACTGAATTTTGTATTCACAAAATATTCAGCTTGAAGACAAAATACATTACACTTGCACAAAACTACACATCTACTTTTAGTGAACACCAAATTTATTTTGTGCTTACATAATAGATTATGTGAACAAAAAAACGATTTTGTGTTTACAGAATAATTTTTTGTGACACAGAATTAAATTTTGTAGACACAAAACTTGTCCTGTGACACAGATTTTTTATTTTGTGGCACAGAATAATTTTTTTTAACAAAATGACTTTTGTATAAGAGTCTTTTCAAAATTACATGTCTGTACTACAAAATGCCATTCTGTGAGACAAAACTCTTATTGTGTACAACAAAAACTATTTCTGTGATACAAAGTACCATGTACTACAAAATGCCATTCTGTGCGACAGAATTCTACTTTTGTACTACAAAATGCCAGTCTGTGCAACAGAATTCTACTTCTGTACTACAAAATGGCATTCTGTGCAACAGAATTCCACTTCTGTACTACAAAATACTATTCTGTGCGACAGAATTCTACTTTTGTACTACAAAATGCCATTCTGTGCAACAGAATTCTACTTCTGTACTACAAAATACTATTCTTTGCGACAGAATTCTACTTCTGTACTACAAAATACTATTCTGTGCGACAGAATTCTACTTCTGTACTACAAAATGCGTGGGAGGAGCAACTCTAGCGTTACACAGGAACCATGGAGATCTCTGGTAGAAGCTGCAGCCCTGAGGGATAGAGGAGTAATGGAGGGAGAGGAGGAGGTGGGGAACAGGGAGAGGAGGAGGTGGGGTGCAGGGAGAGGAGGAGGAGGAGGTGGGGAGCAGGGAGAGGAGGCGGAGGTGGAGAGCAGGGAGAGGAGGAGGTGGGGTGCAGGGGAAGAGGAGGTGGGGTGCAGGGAGAGAAGGTGGTGGGGAGCATGGAGAGGAGAAGGTGGGGTGCAGGGAGAGGAGGAGGAGGAGGTGGGGAGCAGGGAGAGGAGGAGGAGGAGGTGGGGAGCAGGGAGAGGAGGAGGAGGAGGTGGGGAGCAGGGAGAGGAGGAGGAGGAGGAGGGGAGCAGGGAGAGGAGGAGGAGGAGGGGAGCAGGGAGAGGAGGAGGTGGGGAGCAGGGAGAGGAGGAGGTGGGGAGCAGGGAGAGGAGAAGGTGGGGTGCAGGGAGAGGAGGAGAAGGGGTGCAGGGAGAGGAGAAGGTGGGAAGCATGGAGAGGAGAAGGTGGGGTGCAGGGAGAGGAGGAGGTGGGGGGCAGGGAGAGGAGGAGGTGGGGAGCAGGGAGAGGAGAAGGTGGGGAGCAGGGAGAGGAGGAGATGGGGTGCAGGGAGAGGAGGCGGTGGGGAGCAGGGAGAGGGGGAGGTGGGGAGCAGGGAGAGGAGGAGGTGGGGAGTCAGGGAGAGGGGTGCAGAGTGACATGGCTGTAATGTGGGGTGCAGGGTGACATGGATGTGATGTGGGGGTGCAGGGTGACATGGCTGCTATGTGGGGGTGCAGGGAGAGGAGGAGGAGGTGGGGAGCAGGGAGAAGAGGAGGAGGAGGTGGGGAGCAGGGAGAGGAGGAGGAGGAGGGGGGGAGCAGGGAGAGGAGGAGGAGGTGGGGAGCAGGAAGAGGAGGAGGTGGGGAGCAGGGAGAGGAGGAGGAGGAGGTGGGGAGCAGGGAGAGGAGGAGGAGGAGGTGGGGAGCAGGGAGAGGAGGAGGAGGTGGAGAGCAGGGAGAGGAGGAGGTGGGGTGCAGGGAGACAAGGTGGTGGGGAGCATAGAGAGGAGAAGGTGGGGTGCAGGGAGAGGAGGAGGAGGTGGGGAGCAGGGAGAGGAGGAGGAGGTGGGGAGCAGGGAGAGGAGGAGGAGGAGGTGGGGAGCAGGGAGAGGAGGAGGAGGTGGGGAGCAGGGAGAGGAGGAGGTGGAGAGCAGGGAGAGGAGGAAGTGGGGAGCATGGAGAGGAGGAGGAGGAGGTGGGGAGCAGGGAGAGGAGGAGGAGGTGGGGAGCAGGGAGAGGAGGAGGTGGGGAGCAGGGAGAGGAGAAGATGGGGAGCAGGGAGAGGAGGAGGTGGGGAGCATGGAGAGGAGAAGGTGGGGTGCAGGGAGAGGAGGAGGTGGGGGGCAGGGAGAGGAGGAGGTGGAGAGCAGGGAGAGGAGGAGGTGGGGTGCAGGGAGAGGAGGAGGTGGGGTGCAGGGAGAGGAGGAGGTGGGGAGTCAGGGAGAGGGGTGCAGAGTGACATGGCTGTAATGTGGGGTGCAGGGTGACATGGATGTGATGTGGGGGTGCAGGGTGACATGGCTGCTATGTGGGGGTGCAGGGTGACATGGATGTGATGTGGGGGTGCAAGGTGACATGGATGTCATGTGGGGTGCAGGGTGACATGGATGTCATGTGGGGTGCAGGGTGACATGGATGTCATGTGGGGTGCAGGGTGACATGGATGTCATGTGGGGTGCAGGGTGACATGGATGTCATGTGGGGTGCAGGGTGACATGGATCTAATGTGGGGTGCAGAGTGACATGGATGTAATATGGGGGTGCAGGGTAACATGGATGTAATATGGGGGTGCAGGGTGAGATGGATGTAATATGGGGGTGCAGGATGTCATGGATGTAATATGGGGGTGCAGGGTGACATGGATGTAATATGGGGGTGCAGGGTGAGATGGATGTAATGTGGGGGTGTAGGGTGACATGGATGTGATATGGGGGTGTAGGGTGACATGGATGTAATATGGGGGTGCAGGGTGACATGGATGTAATGTGGGGGTGCAGGGTGACATGGATGTAATGTGGGGTGCAGAGTGACATGGATGTAATGTGGGGGTGTAGATCAGTCTCTACATTGAGGATCAGGATTTCCCCATCAGGAATAGCAGGTCCTGGTGGATAGAGGGACCAGCTCCTTTAGCCCATTAGGATTTAGCATCCTTTATATAAAGCAAACTAAATGCTGGATGGCAAAACTGGGTCCCTGAGCCCACAAGGTTTTGGGTAGTAAGAGATCTCCTTAAAGGGGTTTTCCCATGAAATAAAGTTCTCACATCTCAATGTTTACACAATAAAGATCAGTTTTAACCCCTTACTGTACAATGTTTACTCAGTGTTATTGGTGTTTTAGCTCCTATCACTCAGTGATGGTCGGTGTAAGATTCCAGAGTGTGAGTGGGGACTCTCTGAGCAGACACTCCATGATTCCTCTGTGCTGTGAGCGGGGACTCTCTGAGCAGACACTTCATGATTCCTCTGTGCTGTGAGCGGGAACTCTCTGAGCAGACACTTCATGATCCCTCTGTGCTGTGAGCGAGGACTCTCTGAGCAGACACTTCATGATTCCTCTGTGCTGTGAGCGGGGACTCTCTGAGCAGACACTTCATGATTCCTCTGTGCTGTGAGCGGGGACTCTCTGAGCAGACACTTCATGATTCCTCTGTGCTGTGAGCGAGGACTCTCTGAGCAGACACTTCATGATTCCTCTGTGCTGTGAGCGAGGACTCTCTGAGCAGACACTTCATGATTCCTCTGTGCTGTGAGCGGGGACTCTCTGAGCAGACACTTCATGATTCCTCTGTGCTGTGAGGTGCTGTGAGTGGGGACTCTCTGAGCAGACAATTTATGATCCCTCTGTGCTGTGAGTGGGGACTCCCTGAGCAGACACTTCATGATTCCTCTGTGCTGTGAGATGCTGTGAGTGGGGACTCTCTGAGCAGACACTTCATGATCCCTCTGTGCTGTGAGCGGGGACTCTCTGAGCAGACACTTCATGATCCCTCTGTGTTGTGAGCGGGGACTCTCTGAGCAGACACTTCATGATCCCTCTGTGATGTGAGTTCCTGGGGGCTCACAATGTGCTTAGATTATAAGGATACAGGGTTTATATACACTTTTATTTACCTTCTGAACATTCACTAGTATTCTGATATTATATACAGGTTACCCCACACATCACCCGACTGTAGGTGGCGCCTCTCTCATCATGGTGACCTATCCCTCTCTCTCCATCATTGCTGTCCCTGAGTGTGGATACTCTCACTCCTAATTGTCAGTGTGGATACTCTCACTCCTAGTTGTCAGTGTGGATACTCTCACTCCTAGTTGTCAGTGTGGATACTCTCACTCCTAGTTGTCAGTGTGGATCCTCTTCTCCAAGTTGTCAGTGTGGATCCTCTCACTCCTAGTTGTCAGTGTGGATCCTCTCACTCCTAGTTGTCAGTGTGGATCCCCTCACTCCTAGTTGTCAGTGTGGATCCTCTCCCTCCTATTTGTCAGCGTGGATCCTCTCCCTCCTAGTTGTCAGCGTGGATCCTCTCACTCCTAGTTGTCAGTGTGGATCCCCTCACTCCTAGTTGTCAGTGTGGATCCTCTTGCTCCTAGTTGTCAGCGTGGATCCTCTCACTCCTAGTTGTCAGCGTGGATCCTCTTGCTCCTAGTTGTCAGTGTGGATCCTCTCACTCCTAGCCCAAAAACGCTGCAATTGGCCAGTCAGGATTGACTGGCCAATCGCAGCGATCAGAG
Organism: Engystomops pustulosus; assembly: GCF_040894005.1. Classification (NCBI taxonomy): domain Eukaryota; kingdom Metazoa; phylum Chordata; class Amphibia; order Anura; family Leptodactylidae; genus Engystomops; species Engystomops pustulosus. The sequence continues at coordinate 108,682,815 of NC_092416.1, read as the reverse complement.
GGCAGGACTGATCCGATTGGTTGGGTGACGTTGGCTGGAGGTACTCCTGCCTCAGTCACCTGTGTCCCATTGTGATGTCACCACATCACGTGACGTGGTGGCATCGGATAGCCCTGGTGCACTTGCGCCGTACTAGTACAATGCTAAGCACTAAACGCCGGGAGCCAGCGCCGTATTAGCAAGGGGTTAATTACTTCATTTATTTAGTAATTTTGTATTTACTAACTTTTTGATGCAACAAATAATTTCACAGTGACAGAATGCATTTTGTGAGACAGAATTAATTCTGTGTGACAGAATACATTTTGTGAATTTTGTATGACAAAATGCATTTTGTCTGACAAAATTAATTCTGTGTGACAGAATGAATTTTGTGAATTTTGTATGACAAAATGCATTTTGTAAGACAAAATTAATTCTGTGTGACAGAATGAATTTTGTATGACAAAATGCATTTTGTAAGACAAAATTAATTCTGTGTGACAGAATACATTTTATGAATTTGGTATGACAGAATGCATTTTGTGAGACAAAATTAATTCTATGTGACAGAATACATTTTGTGAATTTTGTATGACAAGATGCATTTTGTGAGACAGAATAAATTCCTGTGACAGAATACATTTTGTGAATTTTGTATGACAAGATGCATTTTGTAAGACAGAATAAATTCTGTGTTACACAAAATCGTATTTTGTGCAACAAAATGGCATTTTGTAGTCAAACAATTATATTTTGTGACACAAAATACATTCTGTTCACACAAAATAAATTGCATCACAAAATTATTTTTGTGCATTCTGTGAAAGTCTAAATGATTTTGTGCACACAAAAATGATTTTTGTAATGACAAAAGGCAATTTGGGTCGATAAATATTACTTTTGTAAGCACAAAACAGATTTTGTGATGACAACATTGAATTCTGTGTCCATAGTATGAATTCTGTGATCACAAAATTAATTTTGTGTCACTGAATACATTTTGTTGCACAGAATACATTGTGAACAAACGGCGCCCCATACTTTTCCTCCTTTCCACCTGCGCTCCAGCGGTCATAGCACCGCATCTCATCTCCATTTCTACTTATAACTTGCAATCCGGTAAGTTATAGCCCACTTGGGGTCATTTTGCTTGTTACCACCATTGATGTACTACATTATATCAGATACAATACTTCACTTCATGTGTCTTGTCTTGGGAACAGCCACTCATTGTAATATTGTATTTCATCGCTGTACTGTGTAGCTATCTTTTGATATATGACATGGGTGTCAGTTTCCTGACACATAGACATTATGTTATAACTCGTGTCTCTGGTTTAGTACAGTGTTGTTCATACCAGCATCTACATGCCCACAATGCCATACAATTTCCTGTTATCATTTGAACCGACTATTGTCACCACACTGGCCATTTTCCAAGTTCTCTATATATCGATCTGTTAGACCATATCACAGTTATTATACTGTCTAGTTTACTTGCAACATATAGATAATCATGTATTCATTGTTTCTATTCATTGTTCGTCATGCACTAGCCTGACGAACATCTGATTTTACAAGACCGAATCGTTGCAAAATAATATTTTTGTTGGATTGCTATACTGTTTATTATACACCAAATAAATTCTCAATTTTTGACCAATAAGGAGTGCCAAGTTATCTTTTCTCTGTCAATATAGACCATGACACAGGTATATAGAAGATCTCTGAAGATGTCGTTAACGAATTCTTGGAAACTGGCAGGTGCATTGGAAAGTCCAAATACTTGAAGTGTCCATTGCGAGTGTTGAATGTGGTCTCCCACTCATCACCCTTGCAAATCCGGATAAGGTTCTAAGCCCCATGAAGGTCCAGTTTGGAGAAGACCTTCGGTGATCAAAGGTAATGGATAGCGGTTCTTAAAAGTGACCTTAAGACCGTGGTAGTCAATGCATGGACGCAGTGGCCTATACTTTTTGGTCACAAAGAAGAAGCCTGTGCCAGCCAGAGAAGAGGATTTACGTATGTACCCTCTCTGCAGGTTTTCTTTAATGTAGTCCGACATTGCAGCGGTTTCAGGTATAGAGAGTGGGTACACTCGACCCAGAGGAGGAGATGTACTTAGTAGGAGATCAAGAAGGCGGTCATAGAGACGGTGAGGCAGCAAAGTCTCAGCTTGCTTCTTAGAAAAGACGTCAGAAAAGTCCTGATAGCAAATTGGCAGGGCCTCCAGAGGCTTGGGAACCACAGAAGAGACCATGACAGGTACTGGATGAGGAATCACCATGCAGGGGGACTGGTAATCTGGCCCCAACGAAGAATCTCCCCCATCTTCCAATAAAGCACAGGAGCATGGAACTGCAACCATGAAGAGGTGGAGCAAAGCAGTACATTGAAAGACTGTACTGCTTTATGTAAGGCTCTAACTTGCAGGTACAAGGGCTGTGTGCAGTACCGGACTGGATCGGAGAGAATCTGGCCACTGACCAAGGAGATGACCAGGGGCTTCTCAAGCCAGAATACTAGGATGTGGTGCTGAGATACCAGAGCAGTATCCACAAAGTTTCCTGCAGACCCAGAGTCCAAGAAGGCACACACTTGAAACTGGCTAGCTGTGCCAACGCTGAGGAGCACAGGATTGTTCAGACATGGAGAAGCTTTATTCACACCTAGCGATGCTTCTCCCCAGAACCCTAGAGGTGAGCATTTCCCAGACACTATGGATGGAGTGGATAAGCCTGAAGAAAATGTTCCGGGCTGGCAGAGATCCTCCTGACGTCATCTGGAGCGCTCCTGGGGTGAAAGTCGGGCTCTGTCCACCTGTTTTGGTTACTCTGTAGCCGACAAGACAGAAAGCTGAAGCAGCCTTTAGAAGGCAGGTGCCAAGCCAGGCAAACGTTTCCCGGATGCTAAGGACTGAATGGACAGGCCTGAAGAAAATGTTACGGGTGGCAGCTCCCGGGGGCTAAGGAAAGGAGAGGCGGACGTGGCTTTCAGCGGCCGGACGGATGTGGACCAGTGTCTATCCTCACACAAGCTTGGAAGTGTTGCAGTATGGGGGAATGCCGAGGCTGAAGTACACTCAGCCTGGGAGTCCGTGAGTGCCATGCTCGAACAGCTAATGGAAGTCGGCGTCCGTGGTCGGTGAAGATCTACTGCTGCCACTTCAGCTACCGATGCGTGATCTCACCTGTGTCTTCAGGCTTGTTTTCTTCTGGATCTGGGGGGGGGACCTCAGTCTATGGAAATCCTCGGGGATACTCCCCAGCTGAAGCGTAAAGCTGAAGTAGGAAACTGCTGGGTCCATCGGAGCTATTGTTGGTATTTGCTCCCTGCTGTTTTATGTTGCTCTACGCTGTAGCTGTTTTCCATGGTGAAGACCAGAGGCCAGTAAGAACAGGAGGGTGAGAGATCTCAGTGTCTGTGTTCAAGAACGTACGATTGTTTGGTTTAAATTGGACATAGCAGCTACCTGCTATTAACGTCTGAGTTAGATTAATCAGTGCTTGTATTGTGCCTCTCATCGGTCCTCCACTAACCCTCAACTTGCTTTAATATCTGCTAATTTCATTGTTTCTTGATACTGCACTCAGCTATTAACATCTGGGTTGGAACTGCCAGCGTTAGTATGCTCTCCTTATTTGATTCTTACTAACCTCAAGCTGCGTTATCATCTGTCTCTTAATTTCTGATGCACTTTATTTAACATCCTTGTCTTATAAGCCCGTATCCAGCTATAAGTGGGAATAACTATAGCTTATATGTGCTTCTCTTGCAATCCTTACTAACCCATAACGTGTTTGAACAGCTGTAGCTCTAACATCAGCGATCATCATTTAATATCTTCCGCTCTGGACTTTGTATCCTATTATTAACATTTTGGTTGAAATAATTGGTGACTGGTGAATGATTGGTTTTCTGCTAACTTTTAATTTGCTTGAAGACTCATATCTTAAATTACAGTGGTCATAAATGAACTTTCTTCTGCAAGTGATGTTATGTGTATTATAGTCAATGCTTGTTGATATGTAAAGTGTTTGATAGCTATAATCGATGACCTTATTAGACAAGCATCAATACATTTTTGTGAGCTGGCTCATGTATTTAGCAGTAGCTACTACAAGTTAATGAATTTAACTCTTATATTGGGGAATTGCATATTGATTTTTCTTGGTTTTGTTAATTGTGTTTAAGGAAAAATGGACAGCAGAAAGCAGTTAGAAAACAGCACTAAATCCTGATTATCTGATGTGGTGTCAGGCTTGCGGGTTGTGGATCCACTGGACCACTGCAGACGATGACTCAAGCCACTACCTAGGACCGGAGTCTAAGTGGTACCCGGTATTCACCAGAGCCCGCCGTAAAGCGGGTTAGACAAGCTGCGGCGTGGTACCACCAGGTCGTTCCTCAGGCGTGACTTGTCTGCAGTGGCGGCCAAGGTTGAGGTACAAGAACGGCAATCAATCTCGTGGTCAAAGTCTAGGCACAGGGTCAGGGCAGGCGGCAGAGATGCAACGCCAGGGTTCAATCCAGGGTCAGCAACAGGAAGCAGAGGGGTACGGGAACACAGAACCGCAGCACGGAGGAACACTGGTACACGGAAACACGGAGGAGCTCAGGTAACACAGGAACACGGAGGGACACGGGAACGCAGGCTAATCGCAGTAAAGCTTTCTCTCAGGCTGTGAGGCACAAATATCCGGCAGGCTTGCAGGAATAGCCAGGCTTATATAGATTTGGGCAATATGGCCAGCGCCAATTAATGGCGCGCTGGCCCTTTAAATCTTGAGAAGGAGCCGCGTGCGCGCCCTAGCAGTCGGGGACGCGCGCGGACCGTGGAGGGAAGCGAGCCGGGAGCGATATGGGTCCGGGACCACCCGTGACAGTACCACCTTCCCCCTTCGGCCTCCCCCTCCTCCTGGGCTGGAGAAATTTCTGCAGGAGATCACGGCCCAAAATATTGTCCTCAGGCTCCCACAACCTCTCTTCTGGCCCGAATCCCTTCCAGTCAACCAAGAAGAACCGCTTCCCCCTTACCATCTTCATGTCCAGGATCTCCTTTACCTCGTAGGTGTTGGTGGAGTCCGCCACTGGAGTGGGGGGAGGAACAAGCCGGGAGAAGCGATTCAGAATGACAGGTTTCAGCAGAGATACGTGGAAAGAATTTGGGATGCGCATAGTAGGAGGAAGGCGGAGTTTATACGCCACTGGATTAATGCGCTGTAACACCTCGAACGGTCCCAGAAAACGTGGACCCAGCTTGTAACTGGGAATCTTCAAACGGACATACTTGGATGACAGCCACACTTTGTCACCTGGAGAGAATATGGGAGGAGACCTGCGTTTCTTGTCCGCTTGAGTTTTTGAACGGGCAGACGCCTGAAATAAAGACTGACGAGTCTGTTCCCAGATAGTTTTGAGGTCTTCTACCAACTCTTCCACAGCAGGAACGTCAGCAGACACGGAGAGAGGAAGAGGTGTTCGTGGATGTCTCCCATAGACAATGAAGAAAGGAGTGGCACCGGCAGACTCAGAGTTCAGGGAGTTGTAGGAGAACTCAGCCCATGGGAGCAGAGTGGACCAGTCGTCCTGTCGGGCGGAGACAAAATGACGGAGATTACAACCTAAGGTCTGATTAACCCTCTCGACTTGTCCATTCGACTGAGGGTGATACGCTGAGGAAAAGTCCAATTTCACCTGGAGTTGACTGCACAGAGAACGCCAGAACCAGGAAACAAACTGAACTCCACGGTCAGATACTATGAAGACCATGAAGCCGGAAGATGTGAGTGAAGAACAGACTGGCAAGGCGAGGAGCAGACGGTAGACCTGGCAGCGGAACAAAATGAGACATTTTGGAGAACTGATCAGTTACCACCCAGATGACAGTATTCCCAGAGGAACAGGGAAGGTCCGTGACAAAGTCCATGGCCACGTGAGTCCACGGGCAACTGGGTATCGGCACCGGCATCAGGAGACCGGCAGGTTTGAGGCGTGATGGTTTATTACGAGCACAAGAGATGCAGGAAGCCACAAAATCTCGTACGTCTTGGACCAGATTCGGCCACCAATAATAACGAGAAATGAGGGCTAAGGAGCGCTGCACCCCAAGATGCCCGGCCACACGAGAACAATGTCCCCAGGTCAAAATCTTCTTCCGAAGAGCAGGTCGGACATACGTCTTGCCAGGAGGGAGCTGCCGGAGGTCTACTGGAGCAGCCACAACCAGCCGTTCCGGAGGGATGATATGCCGAGGAGCCGGTTCTTCCCCAATAACACAAGAGGCACGTGAGAGGGCATCTGCCTTGATGTTCTTCTCAGCTGCACAAAAATGGATCAAAAAAATTAAAACGTGAAAACAAAAGGGACCAGCGGGCTTGTCTTGGATTGAGACGTTGAGCTGTCTGGAGGTACAGGAGATTGTTGTGGTCAGAATATACACTGACCGGGTGACGAGCTCCTTCCAGAAGATAGCGCCACTCTTCCAAGGCGAGTTTAATAGCCAGGAGTTCCCGATCTCCTATGGAGTGGTTCCTCTCAGCCGCAGAGAAGGTTCTGGAAAAGAAGCCACAGGTAAGTGTTCGGCCTTTGGGCCCTTTCTGAGTGAGCATAGCTACAGCACCCACGGAGGAGGCGTCAACCTCAAGTTGGAAGGGCTTCTCTAAATCTGGTCGTGTCAGAACAGGATCAGAGGCGAAGGCAGACTTCAGTCTTGAGAATGCTTCCTCCGCAACTGGAGACCAGTGTCTGGGATCAGCACCTTTTTTAGTTAGAGCCACAATGGGAGATACGATGCAAGAGAAGTGAGGAATGAATTGCCGGTAATAATTTGCGAAACCAAGGAATCTCTGTATGGCACGAAGTCCCACTGGGCGAGGCCACTGAAGTACCGCAGACAACTTGGTTGGATCCATCTGTAGGCCTTTATCGGAGATTATGTATCCTAGAAATGGAAGGCTCTTCTGATGGAATTGGCACTTCTCCAGTTTAGCATGGAGGCGATTGGCTCTTAGGCGCCTAAGAACTTGCCGTACATGCATTTGATGAGACTTCAGATCAGGAGAGAAGACCAAGATGTCATCTAAGTAAACAACGACACAGGTGTATAGCAGGTCTCTGAAAATGTCGTTCACGAATTCCTGAAAGACTGCAGGCACATTACACAGTCCAAAGGGCATGACCAGGTACTCAAAGTGCCCGTCTCGGGTGTTAAAGGCGTTCTTCCATTCATCGCCCTCCCGGATGCGGATAAGATTATAGGCCCCTATAAGGTCCAATTTAGAGAAGACTTTAGCTCCACGAAGGCGGTCAAAGAGTTCCGTGATTAACGGCAATGGATACCGGTTCTTTATTGTCACCTTATTGAGGCCCCGATAGTCAATGCAGGGACGAAGAGAACCATCTTTCTTGGCCACAAAGAAGAAGCCGGCACCGGCAGGAGAAGAGGACTTGCGGATGAACCCCTTCTGTAGATTCTCCTTTATGTAGGCCGACATGTTTCAGGCCCGGACAGCGGGTAAACTCGACCTCGTGGCGGAGATGTTCCTGGCAGCAGTTCAATAGGGCAATCGTATGGACGATGCGGTGGCAAGGTCTCCGCTTGCTTTTCAGAGAAGACATCAGCATAGTCCAGGTAAGCAGCGGGAAGACCCTTCAGAGACTTGAGGGACAAGGAGGAAGGTATAGTAGCGGCTGGACGAAGAGCCCTGAGACAACAGGACTGGCATCCAGGACTCCAGCGAAGAACCTCCCCAGTCTGCCAGTTAAGAACAGGTGCATGTCTCTGCAGCCACGGAAGTCCCAATAGGACGGAGGAAGTGGAGTGGGGAAGTACGTAGAAAGACAGTCTCTCCATATGCAGGGCACCAACTTGCAGACACAGTGGTTCAGTGCGATACTGGACTGGATCAGAGAGAATCTGACCACTGACCGAAGAGATGACCAGGGGCTTGTCGAGGCGGATCACTGGAATGTGATGCTGCGAGACCAGTGCAGCATCCACAAAATTTCCTGCGGACCCAGAGTCCAAGAAGGCAGACACTTGGAACTGGCTGCTCGTATCAATGCTGAGGAGCACAGGAATGGTCAAATGTGGAGAAGCTTCGCACACACCTAGGGACGCTTCTCCCAAGAACCCTAGGTGGTGGCATTTCCCGAACGTTGGGGACGGACAGGACACATCCTGATGAAATGTTCAGGACTCGCACAATAGAGGCAGAGGTCTCCCAGTCGTCTTCTGTTGCGTTCCTGGGAAGAGATTCTGGCTCTGTCCACCTCCATAGGCTCTTCGACAGACGGTACAACCGGTGACTGGAGCGGCCTCTGGAAGACCGGAGCCAGGCGAGGAAGACGTCTTGGACGAGCTTGAGGCTGCTCGAGGAGAGACTCTTCGGCACGCTCTCTAAATCGCACGTCTATCCGGGTGGCCAGAGAGATTAGACCACTCAGAGTGGACGGCAGATCACGGAAGTCCCAATAGGACGGAGGAAGTGGAGCGGGGAAGTACGTAGAAAGACAGTCTCTCCATATGCAGGGCACCAACTTGCAGACACAGTGGTTCAGTGCGATACTGGACTGGATCAGAGAGAATCTGACCACTGACCGAAGAGATGACCAGGGGCTTGTCGAGGCGGATCACTGGAATGTGATGCTGCGAGACCAGTGCAGCATCCACAAAATTTCCTGCGGACCCAGAGTCCAAGAAGGCAGACACTTGGATCTGGCTGCTCGTATCAATGCTGAGGAGCACAGGAATGGTCAAATGTGGAGAAGCTTTGCACACACCTAGGGACGCTTCTCCCAAGAACCCTAGGTGGTGGCATTTCCCGAACGTTGGGGACGGACAGGACACATCCTGATGAAATGTTCAGGACTCGCACAATAGAGGCAGAGGTCTCCCAGTCGTCTTCTGTTGCGTTCCTGGGAAGAGATTCTGGCTCTGTCCACCTCCATAGGCTCTTCGACAGACAGTACAACTGGTGACTGGAGCGGCCTCTGGAAGACCGGAGCCAGGCGAGGAAGACGTCTTGGACGAGCTTGAGGCTGCTCGAGGAGAGACTCTTCGGCACGCTCTCTAAATCGCACGTCTATCCGGGTGACCAGAGAGATTAGACCACTCAGAGTGGACGGCAGATCACGAGCGGCCAGAGAGTCTTTAACATGGGAGGAGAGCCCCTTTTTGAAAGCTGCGGACAGGGCCTCGTCCTTCCAAGAGAGCTCCGAGGCCAGGGTACGTAACTGCACGGCATACTCTCCAACAGATGAATTGCCCTGACGCAGATTCAACAATGCAGTCTCAGCAGAGGAGGCCCGTGCTGGTTCTTCGAAAACAGACCGGAATTCTGCCAGAAATGCCGAAAGTGTAGCAATGTCCGGGTCGTCTCTGTCCCAAAGCGGAGTAGCCCAGCCCAGGGCTTTCCCAGAGAGGAGGCTAAGGATAAATGCCACCTTGGAACGCTCCGTGACGAATTGGGACGGCATGAGCTCTATGTGTAGAGAACACTGGGTGATGAAGCCCCTGCATAGCTTGGGATCCCCGTCATACTTGCCGGGCATAGAAAGACATAGCCTGGGTTCGGTAGCAGGAAGGACAGCCGGAGTTGCAGGAGTTGCAGGAACAGCTTCAGGGACCTGTTGCTGATGCTGGGTAGTTAGCAACTGTTGCAGCATGGCGGTGACTTGCTTCAGCTGCTCGCGCTGTGCGGCAATCTGCCGTGATTGATGCATCACAATCGTAGCAAGATCGGGCCGACTGGGTGACGGAACCTCAGCGGGATCCATGGCCGGATCTTAATGTCAGGCTTGCGGGTTGTGGATCCACTGGACCACTGCAGACGATGACTCAAGCCACTACCTGGGACCGGAGTCTAAGTGGTACCCGGTATTCACCAGAGCCCACAAAGCGGGTTAGACAAGCTGCGGCGTGGTACCACCAGGTCGTTCCTCAGGTGTGACTTGTCTGCAGTGGCAGCCAAGGTTGAGGTACAAGAACGTCAATCAATCTCGTGGTCAAAGTCTAGGCACAGGGTCAGGGCAGGCGGCAGAGATGCAACGTCAGGGTTCAATCCAGGGTCAGCAACAGGAAGCAGAGGGGTACGGGAACACAGAACAGCAGCACGGAGGAACACTGGTACACGGAAACACGGAGGAGCTCAGGTAACACAGGAACACGGAGGGACACAGGAAGACAGGAGACACAGGCTAATCGCAGTAAAGCTTTCTCTCAGGCTGTGAGGCACAAAGATCCGGCAGGCTTATATAGATTTGGACAATATGGCCAGCGCCAATTAATGGGGTGCTGGCCCTTTAAATCTTGAGAAGGAGCCGCGCGCACGCCCTAGCAGTCGGGGATGCGCACGGACCGCGGAGGGAAGCGTGCCGGGAGCCAGGCCAGGTGAGGCGCGCTGGCGGGGGCTGGGCAGCACGGGTGAGCCTGTGACCCCCTGGGGAGAAAAAGAAAGATGGGAAAAAGGAAAGATTTTTACAATCCCCCGAAACCACTCCGGGTAAAGGGAAAAAGGAGAGAGAGGAAAAAAAGGGCCCAGGTACAGTGCAAGGGGCAAGTGAGGTGTCCTTGGAGAAATATAATGCTGAAGATAGCATTGAGGGAGGTAAAGGAGCCGATGCAGAGATTTCTCTTAAGGACATTTCTTCTCAGATATCGCAAAGTCTCACTGCAGTGGGCAACATGCTAAAAGAAATTGGAGATTTGAAATGTGAGGTGGGACTTATTAGAAAAAATATGAATGACTTAAAGTTCCGTACTGAGGCAGTAGAAGTGAGAGTAGGGAAAATAGAGGACAGCATCAGATCTTGAAAAAAGAATAAAAAGTTTTGAAAAAAAGAAATAGAGGTCCACCAGAAATGCTGGACCTAGAAAATCGTCCAAGAAGAAATCATCTTTGTATTGTAGGGTTCCCAGAAGGCTTGGAGGGAAGTGACATTACTAGCTTTATCTCAGGGTGGCTGGAGACTACATTTTCAGAGGAAGTTCGGACAAGGGTCTTTTGGGTGGAGCGAGCCCATTGAGTTCCAGTGAAGGCCCGTCTGGTGGGTTTGTACCCCAGGGGCATCCTGGTCTGACTCCTATCACCAAGAGATAGGGATAATATCCTAAGCCGGCCAGATCCAAAGATCACATGCAGTACAATAATTAATTTATTTATTATGATCTTCACGGACTATCCCCATGAAGTTTATAAAAAATGAGCCAGTTACTCTAGTGTAAAAGAAAGATTAAGAGAAAAAGGGGCTGTGTATTCCCTGTCTTATCCTGCTAAATTGAAAGTTATGTTTGAGGGAAAGTCATTATTTTTTGATACTGCAGAGGAAGCTAATGAGTGTGTGGAAAGGGTGATGAAGACCTGCGGCTATTAGACAAGCCCCACCGCCCCAGCTGGAAAACTGCTCCAAGATGAGTCTAGGGTTACTATATATTAGATATTGGTCAATGGGAGGGACGGGGATGGGGGGGCATTGGGGCTGTACTGCGGTTAACGGCAGGGATGAGGTGCAACGATCAATATGTTAACAAGGAGGGACTCTCCTCAATAAATCTTCTGACCTACAATGGTTAAAATACTATCCTGGAATGTGAGAGGCTTAAATGAGAAATTAAAAAGGAAGGTAGTGTTTGATTAGTGCCTCTCACATTAACCAGATGTGATATGTCTCCAGGAAACACACTTGCTGGAAAGCTGTTAAAGCCCTGGTTAAGTCATTAATATCATGCTGCCTACTCCGTCTATGCCTGTGGAGTGAGTATAATGATCTGTAATAAGGTGTGCTTTGAAGAACTTGAAGTAAAAACAGATAATCTTGGTAGATATGTAATTTTGTATGGTTCCCTGAATGGCCGTGAAATAGTTATTGTGGGAATTTATCTCCCCTCTACTGCACCAGTGGAGGTTCTTGTCAATATCGGGAACCAATTAAGCAAGTATGAAGGAGTTCCAATATTTTTGATAGGAGATTTCAATTAAGTGATAAATGAAGGGTTACATAGAATGAAGGGTGGAATACCTTACCCCCTACAAAGCACAACAAACAGACACTCTATTTGGGAGACTGGTACATGTCTGGAGAGAGAGAAACCTGGGTAGGAGAGCCTTCACATGCTACTTTAAGTCACATGAGTCTCTTTCAAGGATAGATTTGGTTCGAGGAAATGAGACTGGAAATGAATTAGTAGAGAGGATAACATTTGGAGCTAGGGGCCAGGGGTGCACCTAGCCTTTCTGCTGCCTGAGGCGAGCTATAAAAAGACGCCCCCCTCCCCACTCCATATATGTAATATATAAAGGAGTGTCAGGACCTGACCCAATCATATTGGTTTAATGTGAAAATAAAGCAATGCAAAATGCATAGAGCTTCCCATTGTACTATATTATAAACAGAGTGAGCTACTACAAAGAACAAAATACATACAACAATCCGCCATATAATATAAAATCAATACAGCGTGCCGCCATGTACCATATAATATATACAGCGTGCTGCCATATACCATATAATACATACAGCGTGCCACCATATGCTATATAATATATACAGCGTGCCGCCATATACCATATAATACATACAGCGTTCCTCCATATAACATATAATACATACAGCTTGCCGCCATGTACCATTCAATACATACATTGTGCCGCCATATACCATATAATACATACAGGGTGCCCCCATATACCATATAATACATACAGTGTGCCACCATATACCATATAATACACACAGCGTACCACCATATACCATACAATACACACAGCGTGCCCCCATATACCATATAATACATACAGTGTGCTGCCATATACCATAAAATACGTACAGTGTGCTGCCATATACCATATAATACATAGTGTGCCACCATATAGTATATAATACATACAGCATGCCGCCATATACCATATAATACATACAGCGTTCCTCCATATACCATATAATACATACAGCTTGCCGCCATGTACCATTCAATACATACATTGTGTCGCCATATACCATATAATACATACAGGGTGCCCCCATATACCATATAATACATACAGTGTGCTGCCATATACCATAAAAGATGTACAGTGTGCTGCCATATACCATGTAATACATACCGTGTGCCACCATATAGTATATAATACATACAGCATGCCGCCATATACCATATAATACATACAGCGTGCTGCCATATAGTATATAATATATACAGCATGACACCATAAACCATATAATGCATACAGAGTGCTGCCATATACCATATAATACATACAGCGTGCCACCATATACTATATAATATATAAGGCGTGCCGCCATACACCATATAATACATACACCAAATATACACACACACACATACATATACCACATACAGAATATACAAATATATATATACATACATACATACTTACATATACATACATACATACAAAGAAGTTACCTTACCTTTTTTCTTCTTCCATCGTCGGCCTTGTCCTCCAGTGGGGGGTAGGCTTTGCCAGGGAGGTGGGAATCAGTCCCGGGGGAAAGGGGGGAAACGGAGCCGGGGGGAAAAGGATCCGAGCCGGGGGGAGGGATCCGAGCCGGGGGAGGGGATCCGAGCGGGGGTGGGGAACCGGTGTGGACTTTGGACCGGGCAGGTATCTTTGCCGGGCGGTTGGATGTGCTGGCCGGCGGGCCGCGAGGAGAAGTGCTGGGCGGCCGGTGGAAGTGATGAGCGGACTGCGTGGGAAAGTGCTGGCTGGCGGGATGGTGGATGTGAAAGGCGGGCCGCGAGGAGAGCGCATGTGCGGCATGACGTAGCACGCCGCGCTCGCAGAGCCGCCCCCTCTCCCCTCGTGCTGACGGACGCCGGTCACCATGTGTGGACGCTCAACTGGATCCCGGGATTGACTGGTTGGACCCCACTGAACCTCTCCCCCTCTGATAGCTGCTCGTTATAGCATCCTGTCGTGGCTGGAGGCAGGCTGAGCAGTCGGGGGCTGACCGCGGAGGACCGAGGCGGTGCCCAGAGGTGGCCGGCCCATCGGCGATAGCTGATTCCGGAGGATACGTGTCTGGCTGCCCCGGGATTCTTTGCAGGGACGCAGCGTTAACAAGTGAGTCCCTCCTGGGAAAAACACTGGGAAACTCTGCTGCCACTCCAGTAAAAAAAAAAGGAAGAGTTTGGAACCCGGTAAGGCAAGTTTTGACTGCCCTCTTGAAGGGGACTGTGGCCCTCTGTGGTACCCTGTTAACCCTTGTCCATAAGCATGTTTGGAAAGACTAAGCTGTATGCCGTTGCTTGAAGGCCAGCAGTTTGTGGCTGCCCTGGAGCTTCCCCTCACGCGACTCTGGCCTGGGAACTATCTGGGGGACCTGTTCTAGTAAAAACATATCATTGATTTGGTGGTATTCCCTGGAGAAAGGGGTTTCCGTTCATTGCACCCCTTAGTATCATTGTGGGGGTTGCTCTGTTGCAGGAGGAAAAGAAAGACGGTATCTTTGAACAAGGGGACTGCCTTGTGACCTAACGTTCGTGTTTGTCGACCTTTCCCCTGTTTTCATAACCATCCCCCTCCAAAATTTCTAAATTGTATGCTTCACCTGACGGTGGAAATGCTGGGAGCAGATTAAGCCACATTTTGCTATTTTATGATCAACAGTGTGTTAAGCAGCTGGAGATCCCTCTTGGAGTCCCCCCTATATGAATGTGATCTAGGAACTGTTTGAGGGAATTGCCTCCACAGAAAACATTCCGTTGAACTGTTGGTATTTTCTGGAGAAACCATACGGAAGATCTCGATTTGGTACTGTGTCCTCTGTGGGGGCTCCCCCGCCACAAGAGGAAAAGAAAGACGGTGCTCTTGAATAAGAGGACTATTCTGTGACTCTATATTTGTGATTACTTGCCCTTCTCTTGCTTGTGTAAACATCTCTCTAAGTGGTTTAACATTCGTGTTTTCTTTTTCCTTGCTCCTCCATTGCTTTTACAATCATACCCCTCCATTGCGTCTATTTGCAAGTTTTACCTATGGTGGAAGGGCTGGGAGCAGTCTAAAAGCTGCATATTACTATTTGATGACCAACAGTGCGTTGAGCAGCTGGTAGTTGCTCCCAGAGCCCCTCCTATGTGTCGTTGACTTGCCCGAGTCAATTGTTTCCACAGAAAACACTCTGTTTAATTGCTGGCCTCCTCTGGAGAATCCATACGGAGGGTTTCGATCTGCGTTACCCCTCGGTGTTGCGTCCTCTGAGGGGGCCGCCTCGACACAGGAGGAAAAGAAAGAAAGACGGTGTCCCTGAATAAGAGGACTACTCTGTGATTTAACATTGTGGTTAACATTGTGGTTATCTGTCTCTCCCCGTGCTTGAGCAATCATCTCCCTCAGTGGTTTAGGGATAGAGGTCCCCCCAATACAAGGTCTGTCCGCAAGTGCCACCTACAGCGGATCTGCTGTGGGGGAAGGAGGCATTATGCCCCCTAAGAGTGCACACAAATCTGGGGGGTCAGCTCCCCTCGAGAGAAAAATACATCTAAGCTAGATAAATTCTTAAAAACCCCTCCAGGGAAAAATTCCAAAAATCCTAAAGACCCAGAGTTGGGGTCGAGATTCTCTACTCTTGAAACAGAGGGAGAAGAAAGATGTGAAAGCACCCCGGCTATTTGGGATGAAATACTTGCAGCCGTTAATAAAACCAATACGGCAATGGAGGGGCTAAAAGGCCAATTGGAAGTTACAAGAAATGATATCTCATTTATACGGGAAGATTTAAATAAAATTAGAGAGCGTATTAAAGATCAAGGTGATAGATTACGTATAATTGAGGAATCATCCGAGAAATACCATAAAAAAATAACAAAAATAGAAGCTGAGAAAAGGGACATGCAGGCTAAGATTACCGACTTAGAAGACAGATCAAGAAGATCAAATATTCGACTAGTGGGCTTCCCAGAAGGGGTGGAACAAAAAGATATGGGGTCGTTCATACTATCCTGGCTG
Organism: Engystomops pustulosus; assembly: GCF_040894005.1. Lineage (NCBI taxonomy): Eukaryota > Metazoa > Chordata > Amphibia > Anura > Leptodactylidae > Engystomops > Engystomops pustulosus. The sequence continues at coordinate 108,666,862 of NC_092416.1, read as the reverse complement.
ACTGAAACCCTGGGTAAAGACTACATTTCTCCAACATTCGTCATCGAACGAGCCCATAGGATCCCTGGTCATCGACCTATTCCCGGCTCCCCCCCTCGTACAATCCTGATCAAACTCCTATGCTCCAGAGACAGGGATATGATCTTAAGGGAGCTAAGAAACAAGGAGGAAGTGTCCCACAACGGGTCTAAAATATCAGCCTATCCAGATTTCTCCGGGGAGACTCTGATGAAGAGGAGAGGGTTCCTAGATTTAAAGAAAAGGTTAGCTGAAAAAGATGTATTTTACTCACTACTGTACCCTTCCAAGTTGCGAGTGATATATCAGGGGAGAACCGTGTTTTTTTCCACCCCGGAAGAAGGGTTTCAATGGGTTGAATCAAAGGGATTGTAATGATCACTTATGCTGCCACTCTAGTTTAGTACTGTTGAGGTCCTTATTTTCTCTTTTTTCTGTGACATCGAGGGGATGAAGGGGGCTCTGTGAGATTGCTAGGGGAGAAGAGTATTACAGGGTACTGTATACATTTGGGTTGTGGGGAGGATGGGGGGGAGGGATTTGGAGGGGACTTGGTGGTCTGGCCGGGGGGGGGGGGGGGGCGGTTGGTGTTTGCGTCTTGGGGTGTTTTTTTTTTTTTTTTTTCTCTTCTCTCTCTCTTTATGAGCCTTGTTGTTCTCCTGTTTCCTTTTCTCCCTCCGTTACCCGGTCTCCCGGCCCCCCCCCTTTCTTATAGATATAACCATAAATGATCTCTGTGGTCACATGGAATGTGCGGGGACTGGGGGATAGGATCAAGCGGAGGGTAGTATTCGATATAGTTCAAAGACACCTACCTGCAATAATATGTCTATTAGAAACCCACTTGGATAGGGAAACTATAAGTAGGGTCAGTAGGAAGTGGGCAATAAGGGAATTCCACTCTGCATTTTCCACCTATTCAAGGGGGATTAGTGTATTCATACACAACTCAGTAGATTTACAAATAATTTCAAACAAAATTGACCCCGAGGGTAGATACATTTTTCTATATGGGAAAATGAGCGGAATGGCGTGTATGCTCGTTTTTGTTTACATCCCCCCTCCATTTTCTCTTCAGGTACTGAAGGCCTTATTATCATTTATGGAAACAAAAGGTGGATGCCCACTCTGGATCTTTGGTGACTTCAACTGCGTCATGAATCCATCCATAGATAGGGTTAGTGATAGTAGAGTTTGTGATGTGACTGTCACGGGCACCCCCGCGATCCATACCACGGATCGCGGGTGCACCCGTGCCTCCCTCCGCTGCCCCACTGCTGCTCCGGTGCACTCACCTCTCCTGGCTCCCGCTCCCGTCCGGACTGGGTCTCGCGCGCGGCCCCGCTCCCTAGGGCGCGCGCGCGGCACTGCCTCAAGATTTAAAGGGCCAGCGCACAGGTGATTAGTATTGGTCATTTCCTGTTTTGTATATAACCCTTTGTTTCCCATCATTCCCTGCCGGATCTTTGTGCCTCTTAGCCTTCGAGAAAGCTTCCTAGCGAGTATTGCTGTGTTCCTGCGTATTCCTGTATTCCTGCGTTCCAGTGTATTCCTGTGTGTTCCCGTTCCTGAGTCCTGTGTTGCCGTGTTACCTGTGTTCCTCCCTGTTGCTGTGTGCCTGTGTTCCCGTTCCCTCCTGCCTGGACCTCCTGTTGCTGACCCCGGACTTGAACCTGACGTTGCATCTCTGCCGCCTGCCCTGACCCTGTGCCTGGACCCGACTACGAGTTTGTCATCCGTTAAGGTACCTCGACCTCGGCTGCCACCGTGGGCTAGTCACACCTGGGAACGACCTAGTGGTATCCTGCCGCAGCAAGTCCAACCCGCTTTGCGGCGGGCTCTGGTGAAAACCAGGTGCCGCTAGGCTCCGGTTCCGGGTGTTGGCTAGTTACATCTCCCGCGGTGGTCCAGAGGATCCACTGATCCTAACAGTAAGATCCGGCCATGGATCCCGCCGAGGCTCCTTCTCCCAGTCAGCCTGATCTCGCCACCATCGTGATCCACCAGTCCCGGCAGATTGCAGCACAGCGGAATCAGCTAGAGCAAGTCACCGCCATGCTCCAACAACTACTTGCTACCCAACATCAGCAACAGTCTCCTGAAGCGGTCGCTGCGACCCCTGCTGCCCCGGCTTATCTTCCTGCTGCTGAACCCAGGCTACGCCTCTCTTTGCCCGGCAAGTATGATGGAGATCCAAAGATGTGCAGGGGCTTCATAACCCAGTGCTCCTTGCACATAGAACTGATGCCGTCGCAATTTGCCACAGAGCGGTCCAAGGTGGCATTTGTCCTCAGCCTTCTTTCCGGGAAAGCCCTGGCCTGGGCTACTCCGCTTTGGGACAGAGATGACCCGGTTGTGTCTAACCTCACTGCGTTTCTGTCTGAGTTCCGGTCTGTCTTCGAGGAACCAGCACGAGCCTCCTCTGCGGAGTCTGCATTGTTGAACTTGCGTCAGGGCAACTCATCGGTGGGAGAGTACGCAGTTCAATTCCGCACCCTGGCTTCTGAACTTGCGTGGAACGATGCAGCCCTCATCGCTACATTTAAGAAAGGGCTCTCTGCGCAGGTCAAGGACGCACTGGCAGCTCGGGATCTTCCATCTACTCTGAGTGACCTCATCACCTTGGCCACTCGAATTGATGTTCGGTTTAAGGAGCGAGCTGAGGAACTACGCTCCGAGTATCCCCAAGGCCGTGTTAGACGCATTCCTCGCCTGGCGCCAGTCTTCCAAAGGCCGCTCCAGGGTCTGCCTGAATCTTCTGCTGAGGAACCCATGCAGGTTGACCGAACCCGGCTCACTCTACGAGAGCGTTCAAGACGCCGACAGGAGAACCTATGTCTGTACTGTGCCAGCCCTGAGCATTTCATCGGTTCCTGTCCTGTCCGTCCTCAACGTCCGGGAAACGCCAGCACCTAGGCTTCTTGGGAGAAGCGTCCCTAGGTGTAAATACAGCTTCTCCACGTCTGACTCTTCCCGTGCTCCTCAGCGTTGGCACCGGTACCCAGATCCAGGTTACTGCCTTCCTGGACTCGGGCTCTACAGCGAACTTCGAGGATGCAGCCTTGGTCTCTCGGCATCACTTCCCGGTGGTTCGTCTCGAGAAGCCATTGTCTATTGCCTCGGTCAATGGTCAGATTCTCTCCGTACCCATCTGGTTTCGCACGGAGCCCCTGCTTCTGCAAGTTGGTGCCCTACATCAAGAGAGACTTTCGTTTTTTGTGCTGCCCCAAAGCACATCTGCTCTACTGCTGGATCTCCCCTGGTTGCAGCTTCATGCCCCTGTACTGGACTGGTCCTCCGGGCATATCCTCCGTTGGGGTCCGAACTGTGCTTCACGTTGTATGCAGATTCCCCGTCCGCTACCTGTGAGGACTTCGACTCTGGCTCCCAAGTCTCTGGATGGTCTGCCAGCTTGTTATCGGGACTTTTCGGACGTTTTCTCCAAGAAGCAGGAAGAGATTCTACCACCACATCGTCCCTATGATTGCCCTGTGGATCTTCTTCCTGGCGCCACTCCTCCCAGAGGTTGTGTCTACCCTCTTTCTGTACCTGAGTCTCTAGCCATGTCCGACTACATCAAGGAGATTCTACCACCACATCGTCCCTATGATTGCCCTGTGGATCTTCTTCCTGGCGCCACTCCTCCCAGAGGTCGTGTCTACCCTCTTTCTGTACCTGAGTCTCTAGCCATGTCCGACTCCATCAAGGAGAATCTGCAGAGGGGTTTTATACGCAAGTCCTCCTCTCCAGCTGGCGCAGGGTTTTTCTCCGTTACCAAGAAGGACGGCTCCCTACGTCCCTGTATAGACTATCGTGGGCTGAATAAGATCACGGTAAAAAACCGTTACCCTCTGCCGTTGATTACAGAACTCTTTGATCGCCTACGTGGTTCCAAGGTGTTCTCCAAGCTGGACCTCCGTGGTGCTTACAATCTCATCCGGATCCGCAAAGGTGATGAGTGGAAGACGGCGTTTAACACCCGTGACGGGCACTTTGAGTACCTAGTGATGCCCTTTGGACTGTGTAATGCCCCTGCTGTTTTTCAGGAGTTTGTGAACGACATTTTTCGGGACCTTCTTTATACTTGTGTCGTGGTCTACCTCGATGACATCTTGGTGTACTCTCCAGACCTTGAGTCCCACCAGGCACACGTACGACAAGTTCTAGGTCGACTTCGTGCCAATCACCTCTATGCCAAGTTAGAAAAATGCCTGTTTCACCAGCACTGCCTTCCCTTCCTTGGTTACATAATTTCCAACAGAGGCCTTCAGATGGACCCCGCGAAGCTGTCTGCAGTTCTTCAGTGGCCACGTCCAGAGGGTCTCCGAGCCATACAGAGGTTCCTGGGGTTTGCGAACTATTACCGTCAGTTTATTCCCCATTTCTCCACTCTGGTGTCCCCCATCGTGGCGCTCACCAAGAAGGGTGCCAATCCACGTGCCTGGTCTCCAGCTGCTGAAATGGCCTTCTCCAAGTTAAAGTCTGCTTTCTCCTCGGCTCCCGTACTCTCTAGGCCAGATACGGACAAACCCTTTCTTCTGGAGGTGGACGCATCCTCCATAGGAGCTGGAGCGGTGCTCACTCAGAAAGGGCCCAAGGGCTGAACTTTGACTTGCGGTTTCTTTTCCAAGACTTTTTCTTCAGCTGAGAGAAATTATTCCATTGGAGACAGAGAACTATTAGCCATCAAACTTGCTCTTGAAGAATGGCGATATCTTCTGGAGGGAGCTCTCCATCCTGTTTGTGTGTACACTGACCACAAGAATCTTCTGTACCTCCAGACAGCCCAGCGCCTGAATCCCAGGCAAGCCCGGTGGTCTTTGTTCTTCTCCCGCTTTGACTTGCTGATTCATTTTCGTCCGGCAGACAAGAATGTCAAGGCTGATGCTCTGTCCCGTTCGTCAGATGTTGTTGGAGATGAACCAGTTCCTCGGCACATAATTTCTCCTGATCAGCTTGTTGTTGCAGCTCCGGTGGACCTTCGGCAGCTGCCTCCTGGCAAGACGTATGTTAGACCTGCTCTCAGGAAGAGGATTCTGTCTTGGGGACATTCTTCTCGTCTGGCTGGGCACCCTGGGGTGCAGCGCTCCTTGGCCCTCATCTCCCGCTATTACTGGTGGCCAGACCTGGTCAAAGATGTTCGGGAGTTTGTGGGATCCTGCTCCTCCTGTGCCCGCAATAAAGCCTCTCGTCTCAAACCGGCTGGACTGTTACTCCCGTTGCCGATACCCAGTCGCCCGTGGTCTCACGTGGCAATGGACTTTGTTACTGATTTGCCTGTCTCCTCGGGCAATACTGTCATCTGGGTGGTGACGGACCGGTTTTCCAAAATGTCCCATTTTGTTCCCCTTCCAGGTCTTCCGTCTTCTCCACAGCTTGCCAGTTTGTTCTTCAAACATATCTTCCGTCTGCATGGCCTTCCGCTTCACATTGTGTCCGATCGAGGAGTCCAGTTTGTCTCTAAATTCTGGCGTTCTTTATGTAACAAACTGCAGGTCATCCTTGACTTTTCTTCTGCTTACCACCCTCAGTCGAATGGTCAAGTAGAGAGGGTGAACCAGACTTTGGGCTGCTACTTGCGCCACTTCGTCTCAGCCCGTCAAGACAATTGGACTGACCTTCTACCTTGGGCTGAGTTCTCTTACAATTCTCTGGACTCGGGATCTACTGGTTCGGCTCTGTTCTTCGTGGTCTATGGACGTATTCCTCGCCCACCTCTCCCGCTGTCTACTCCCTCTGTTGTCCCTGCGGTGGAGGATCTGGTGCAGGATCTCAAGGCTGTTTGGGACCAGACCCGCCAGTCCCTTCTACGAGCTTCAGACCGTACCAAGACCCAGGCTGATAAAAGACGTCGAGCTCCTCCTGTCTTCTCTCCTGGTGACAAAGTATGGCTATCCTCCAGATACGTCCGGCTTAAGATACCCAGCTATAACTTGGGCCCCGGTTCCTTGGCCCCTTTGAGGTAATCAAGCGCATTAATCAAGTGGCATACAAGCTCCGCCTTCCTCCATCTATGCGCATCCCGAACTCCTTTCATGTATCCCTCCTGAAGCCAGTCGTCTTGAACCGCTTCTCCCAGCAATCCCCTCCTCCGGCTCCTGAGGCTGATTCTCCAGATGTATATGAAGTCAAGGAGGTTCTGGACATGAAGTTCGTAAGGGGTAAGCGGTTCTTCCTTGTAGATTGGAAGGGGTTCGGGCCTGAGGAGAGATCCTGGGAGCCTGAAGAGAATATTTTTGATCGGACTCTCCTCCAGAGGTTTCTTGGGACCAAGAAGAAGAGGGGGAGGCCGAAGGGGGGGGGTACTGTCACGGGCACCCCCGCGATCCATACCACGGATCACGGGTGCACCCGTGCCTCCCTCCGCTGCCCCACTGCTGCTCCGGTGCACTCACCTCTCCTGGCTTCCGCTCCCGTCCGGACTGGGTCTCGCGCGCGGCCCCGCTCCCTAGGGCGCGCGCGCGGCACTGCCTCAAGATTTAAAGGGCCAGCGCACAGGTGATTAGTATTGGTCATTTCCTGTTTTGTATATAACCCTTTGTTTCCCATCATTCCCTGCCGGATCTTTGTGCCTCTTAGCCTTAGAGAAAGCTTCCTAGCGAGTATTGCTGTGTTCCTGCGTATTCCTGTATTCCTGCGTTCCAGTGTATTCCTGTGTGTTCCCGTTCCTGAGTCCTGTGTTGCCGTGTTACCTGTGTTCCTCCCTGTTGCTGTGTGCCTGTGTTCCCGTTCCCTCCTGCCTGGACCTCCTGTTGCTGACCCCGGACTTGAACCTGACGTTGCATCTCTGCCGCCTGCCCTGACCCTGTGCCTGGACCCGACTACGAGTTTGTCATCCGTTAAGGTACCTCGACCTCGGCTGCCACCGTGGGCTAGTCACACCTGGGAACGACCTAGTGGTATCCTGCCGCAGCAAGTCCAACCCGCTTTGCGGCGGGCTCTGGTGAAAACCAGGTGCCGCTAGGCTCCGGTTCCGGGTGTTGGCTAGTTACATCTCCCGCGGTGGTCCAGAGGATCCACTGATCCTAACAGTGACTACATCCCCGCTCTCTAAATTTTGTACTGAAATGCATCTAAGGGATGTTTGGCGCATTAAATATGGAGATAAAAAAGCATTCTCGTGTTTCTCAAAATCCCTCAGGGTAATGTCCAGAATTGATCTAATATTAGCATCTGATAGCGCCCTTCCATACGTTAAAAAAATGAAATATGAGCTGGCCAGTCGCTCGGACCACGCAATGATGGTTCTAGAATTGGAAATTGTAAAAGTAAATAGGGGGAGATCCCCGAGGATCAACCCCCATTGGTTTACACTTCTAGCAAATGATCAAGAGGTGCAGGATGAGATCCAAAACTTTTGGAAAGATAACAGTGGGTCCACTAGTGTTGGAATGGTTTGGGACGCTCTTAAAATGCATATGAGGGCATGGTGGCAATACAAAATTAAATGTAATAAGAGATCTTATCGTTTGAAAGAAGAGGCACTTAAAAAAAAAATGGAGAAAGCACAGGAAGAATATAATAACTCCCCCTCACAGAATAGAATGGAGGCACTCAGGAATAGTAGAACTGACTATGATAAATATATAGGGGAAAAGGTACAGCAGAGGGTGTTTTTTCAAGGACAAAGACACTATATTGAGGCAGGAAGACCAGGAAAGCTACTTGCTGAACTGGTCCAAAATCAAGGCGAAAGCAAACGCATCTACCAGTTGCGAAATGAGAAGGGCCAGTTAGTAAACTCAAATGAGTCTATTAGTGAGGTTTTTGTGGAATTTTTTTCCAGTTTATACGCCTCTGAGTCAAAAATAGAACAAATCCAACTGGAGGAGTATGTAGCCAAAATACCTTTACCTCAAGTTACCACAATAGAAAAGGAAATATTAAACCGCCCCTTTTCATTGGAGGAGATAATTCTTACAGTAAAATCTATCTCAGGTAACACTAGTCCAGGGATGGATGGTTTACCATTTGAGGTATATAGAAGATATAGCGATATTCTACTCCCGCTACTTTTAGAAGTATTAAACACCAGTATCTCCCAGGAGAAACTCCCCAATTCCATGATGGAGGCCTTGATTGTTCTTATCCCCAAAAAAGGTAAAGAAAAAACAGAAAAGGAATCATACAGACCAATATCTTTATTAAACACGGATGTAAAAATTTTCGCTAAATTATTAGCAATAAGATTAGGGAGAGTGATCAAGGACCTCATTCATCCGGACCAGTCGGGTTTTACCCCTGGGAGGGTTATCAATGACAACTTGGACAGGTTGTTCTTGAATATCCAGTTGGGCTCAGGGGTAGGGGGCTAGGTGACCAATATATATTCTGGGTTAAACTACTATATAAGGAACCTGTGGCCAGGATTCTGACTAATGAACATGTCTCAGATAAATTTGACCTCAATAGGGGAACTCGTCAGGGTTGCCCCCTGTCCCCTTTTTTGTTTAACATCTTCATAGAACCTCTGGCTTCCCTAATTAGATCCAAGGACACAATAGTGGGTTTTGGGTGTAAAGGTAAGAGCGATAAAATTCTGCTCTATGCCGATGATATATTATTGTGTCTAGGGAATTCAGACTCTTCTATCCCTATAGCCATGGGACTGATTCAAGAATTTGGAAGGCACTCTGGTCTACAAATTAAGACAGCGTTATTACCTCTGGAAAAATTAAAAAATATTAACAACTGGGGACTCCATGTAATAGAACCACAATCTGGAAAATCTGGGGGTACGGATTTCAGCGGATATCAATAAATATATAGAACTCAATCTGTTGCCAATAATCTCAAAGATAAGATCTAAGATCTCGATATGGGTAAAACTGCCCCTTACTCGAGCAGATAGAATTGGTTTATTAAAAATGGTAGTTCTGCCACAGCTACTATACATTTTAACGGCTGCCCCAGTATGGATTGAGGAAAAACTTTTTAGGTTAATAGAGAGGCTATGTAACGAGCTTATTTGGGGAAGAAAACGCGCTCGTATCAAAATAATATACCTATATAAAAGTAATAGAGACGGTGGACTCATGATCCCTAATTTTAGGCTATATTTCATTGCCGCTAAAATATGTTTTATGTCAAAATGGCGAAGTTCGGAGGCGTTTGCAATACTGTCACGGAAAATGCAGGGTAAGATGCCCTTCTTCGAGCTTTGCGAAACAGGACAACTAGGGGTCAGAATTACTAAAAACCCTCCTATTTATGGATTGGTCAGCGAAAATTGGAAATATATAAAAAAAAATAGCAGCTCTGAAAGGTGCCTTAGAGTTTACACCGTTGTGGTATAACAAAAATTTAAAAGAGGTGTGGAAAATGGTGGATGTGAATGCGTGGATTAAAATGGGCATTACCAAGATCTCCCAAATTTTTGATAATGGGGCACTACTAGCGTTTAGAGATATAGATACACTATTCGGGATAGGAAGGAAATTCCTTTTCTTCTATGCACAATTGAGGGATGCTTATATAAAGACGGTGGATAAAACTTGTTTTATAGTTCACAAAAACACGATCATTGATCAGATGTTTTTTAGTTGGAAAGGGAAAATTACAGTTTCTAAAATATATAAGTTTTTATTGAAAGAGACCACGAAGGAAGTATTGTTCAAAGACAATGCACAATGGGAAAGAGATGGTGTTCAGATCACGCAAAAACAATGGAAGGGAGTGTATCAAAACACTTCCCTTTCCTCTTTGAACATGAATCATAGAATGATACACTTTAATCTTATTCACAGATTGTACTACACCCCACTTTTACTGAACAAATTTAAGAAAACTAGTATAAATGAGATTGTTCACGATGGAAGAATCCAGAAGCAGATTTTGTTCACATGTGTTGGGCCTGTCCCCACATATACACAGTTTGGCAGGAAGTACACCACAAGATTGAAAACCTGTTGGGTTGCCCAATTCCATGTTCCATTGAGTTATTAATTCTTAACGATTTCTTACATAATAACACTCCACTACTATCTAGAATACAAAAATCCATTATTTGTAGGTTGTCTATGATAACAAAGATACTGATTACGAGAAAATGGAAAGAACAACACGCCATGACTTTTGCTAACTGGTTGGCTTTATATAAAAAAAATCAAGTCATTTGAAAAACCTTATTATGATAAACGTAATAAGTTGAAGGAATGGGAAGAAATTTGGAGAGAGTAAAGGGGCTCATGTTTTTTTTTTTCTCTTCTCTTTCTCCCTCGGGCAGAAGAAACTGGGATTTGGGGGGGGGGGGGGGTTGGTATTGGGGATAAAAAAATGTAATTTGTACTAGATTCCAACACATACAAAGGAAAATGTGAAAATATTCACCTATGTTATAAAATAAGCTGTATTTATTGTATGTTATACTGTAATACATGGAATCTGCCTTTTTAATGTATGTATTTATCTTTATGTTTTTTGCAATAAAAAAAATAAATAAATAAATAAAAAAAAGGCGGGCCGCGAGGGAAAGTGCCGCCGGGTGGATGTGATGGGTGGTCTGCTAGGGAGTGTGCCGGCCAGCGGGTATGTTGATGTGATGGGCGGGCTGCGAGGGGAAATGCCGGTGAGCGGGTGGCTGTGATGGGCGGGCCGCTGGGGAGTGTGCCGGCCAGCGTGCATGTTCAAGTGATGGGCGGGCAGCGTAGGGAAGTGCCAGCAGGCTGGAGGATGTGATTGGCGGGTTATGGGCGAGTCTGCCGGCCAGCGGGCGGGTTGATGTGAAGGGCAGGTCCATGTGCCGGCTGACGGGGGACATAGCGGCCAGAGCACATGTCGGCAGGTGGGAGCCCGACGCTGCCCCCCCCCCCCCGTCTAGCAGGAGGAGCGCCGCCTGAGGCGAGAATCTCAACTCGCCTCATGGCAGGTGCGCCCCTGCTAGGGGCTTATGAGGCCATTATGAGGTTTACTTCACATTAAAAAGGGCAAAATTGACTGGTATTGTCTTTTACAAGGTTAAGCCTTTTTGGTTTGGCCTTGTGAAGGACAAGACAGATAAAGGCGTACCTGAGAGGAATAATAAGAGATCTGATCATCTACTGTAAAAAGGAGAAGAGAGTGCCATATCAGCTTCTGAAGGAGAAGGTAACAGTTTTGGAGGGCCAATTTGTGGAAAATCCCAATGAGAAGAATAGGCGGGCATGGGTTGAACCACAGGAGGATCTGGGAAGATATAGTATGGAAAAGGCCACTATGGAGACTAAAAGACAGACAAATATGTCAATACTGGGCCGGTATACATCTATGGAAAAATTGGCAAATCTATTAAAAAATCACAATGAAAAGAATAAAATAAATGCTATTAAGAATAGAAATGGTTGGATAGTGATCAGACAGGATGAGATAAGAGTTTTGGCATCATTTTGAAAAACTATATATATACAGGCAGTTCCCAGGTTACATACAAGATAGGGTCTGTAGGTTTGTTCTTATGTTGAATTTGTATGTAAGTCGGAACAGTATATTTTATCATTGTAATCCCAGCCAGAACTTTTTTGGTCTCTGTGACAATTGGATTTTAAAAATGTTGTCATAAGAACCAGGATTAACTCTAAAGCTTTATTACAGGCAGCTGTGATAACTGTTATAGCCATTTATTGTAGCCTAGGACTAAAGTACAGCAAATTACCAACATCCAGAGGTCCGTTTGTAACTAGGGGTCATATGTAAGTCGAGTGTTCTTAAGTAGGGGACCGCCTGTATTGGAAAAAACAGAGGAAGGAAAAGAGATAAATGAAGTACTGGCTACAGTGCCTATTCCCCGCTTATCTCTAGAGGAGAAGGACCTCCTGAAGAGCCCCCTGAGCTTGGAAGAATTAGCTGAGTCTCTAAGAAATTTGACCAGGGGGAAAGCAGTGGGTTCAGATTTTATGCCACCGGAGGTAATGTTACAGTATGTGGAAATATTACTTCTTGTATTATTGAAAGTTTATAATTATTCATTTTCTGGAGGTCTGTTACCTCAATCCTTTAAAGAGGCAATTATTATTTTGATTCTGAAAGAGGGGAAATGCCCATTGGAATTGGACTTATATAGACCGATCTCCCTGCTGAAAACCGATTACAAATTATTAGCTAAAGTACTTGCAAATAGATTGCAAAAAATTGTAGGATCTGTGGTTCATGGGGACCAGTCGGGTTTCTTCCTGGGGAGATCGGTCAGGTATAATATCATGCGTATGTGGGGGTACCTACAGTCTCCTTGGGGGCTGTGGGAACAAGGGCAGTGGTCTCCCTTCACCGCGGTTAAGGACTTTGACCGTGTTGAGTGGGACTACATTTAGATGGTCCATTGAAAGGATAAGATTTGGGCCCTAGTTTGTTAAATGAGTGAAGCTACTCTATAATAGCAGCTCTTTACTTCCCTCCCGCTACGATGTTGTTTTAACTGTGCTGGAATAAAGTTTTGGACTTTTAATCGGTGAGTGCCAGCTTTACTTCTTTTTTCTTATTTGAATGTTTACTCTATTATAAAGCCTCAGCTAGGATAAGTGTAAATGGAAGAGCCTCTGCAGGATGGCAGCTACATAGGGGAACCAGACAGGGCTGCCCCCTGTCTCCTCTATTATTTGCAGTGGCTCTAGAGCCATTGGCATGTAGCATTAGAGTGTCGGAGGGGAAAAAAGGGTTTGTATGGGGACAGAGAGAGATAAAACTTTTGATCTATGCTGATTATATGTTGTTTTTTCTGGATAAATCAGAGCAGGGGATACAGGTGGTAGTTGAGATGATAGAAAAGTTCAGTAAATTCTTGGGTATAAAAATAAACTGGGGGAAATACTCATGTTTGCCAATAAATAGAGATCTGGATATCGTTCGGATAAATTGATGGCAGTGGAGAAGATGCAATACCTGGGGATTGTAGTTAGTAAAGAACCCAGAGATTACATAGAGCTTCATGTGAAGCCTCTTGTACAAAAAATCAGGGGGGAAATTGTAACATGGAGAAGAATGAACCTGTCACTAGCAGCAAGGATAGTAATTTTCAATATGATGCTGTTACCTGTTGTTTGTTTTTCAAAATAGTCCAGTAATCTTTCCTAGGAATATTTTTTTGGTTTTGGATGTTAAGGGACTTCATATGGAATGGGAAAATGACAAGTATAAAATTAGAGAAAATGTATCCACAGATAGAGAAGGGAGGATTAGCCATCCCGGATTTTCTTTGTTACTTTTTAGCTTCACAATGGCTCCACCGTCTCCACCAGCCTCCCCTGAGGCCGCTCCGGTGTGCCAAGAGCTGACCCAGCCTGCGGCTTCCCAGGTCTTCTCGGTGCCTGCTCTCCTCCTAAGGTGTCTTATCACCAAGAAGAATTGGAGGAGGCGAAGAAGGAAGAACAGCGGGCTGAAGAAGAAGAAGAGAAGAGGGGCCCTGAGGGGGGGTTACTGTCACTGCTGACCCTGCGATCCATGTCTCGGATCGCGGGTGCACCTGTGTCCCGGTCTGCCGCAGGGTCCCCGGTCCGTTCCTGTCACGGGTGTCCCCGCATGTTGCGTGCTCTGCTGCTGCTGTGGTCAGTTCTCTCTAAGAATTTAAAGGGCCAGCGTCCTCCTTATTGGCGCTGGCATTCCTGGCTCTGCTATATAGACTGGCTACTCCCAGCATCCCCTGCCAGATCTTCATGTCCTGTTACTGAAGAGAAAGCCTTCAGTGTTCCCGAGCATTTCCAGACACCTCCGAGGATTTTGTGATTCCTGTGTTCCGTGTTGTTCTGTGGTGTTCCCGTGTTCTTGTGTCCTGTGGCGGTCCTGGTGTCCTGTGGCGGTCCTGGTGTCCTGTGGAAGTCCTGGTGTCCAGTGGCGTTTCTGGTATCCTGTGGCAGTTCGGTAATCCAGTAGCCTGCCATCCGAGGTCCTGCCTGCCATCCGAGGTCCTGCCTGCCATCCGAGGTCCTGCCTTCCCGTGGTCCCCGTGTCCCTACCTTGGCTGCCGCCATGGGACTAGTCGCACCTGCGGAGCGACCTGGTGACTCCCCGCCACAGCAAGACCGTCCCGCTTTGCTGCGGGCTCTGGCGAAGACCAGGAGTTCACTTAGACTCTGCTCCCGGGTTGCGGCTAGTATTGTTATCTCCCGCGGTGGTCCAGGGAGTCCACTGACTATTCCCCTGAGACTGTGACAGTAAGATCCGGCCATGGACTCCGCCAAGGTCATGATCTCTGCAAAAACCATGGACAGTGTCAAGGATCCGTACCAGCTTCTGGGTGACCTATTGCCAAGCAGTCCCAAGAGATTGCTGCGCAAAAAGAACTCTTGGACAAACTCTCCACCCTGCGGATTATTGCCTTTCAGCAGCAGGCTCCTGCAAATCCTCCTGTTGCTTCTGTCTCCCAGCCATGTTTTTCTGCAGCAAACTCTGAACCAGATTTTTTTTTTATGCCTAACAAATTTGATGGCAACCCCAATTTTTTGCAGGAGTTTTGTTGTCCAATGCACGTTGTACATCAAACTGACGTCCTCCCCCGAACGCACTAAGTTGTTTTTCTTTGCTCACTGGAGAGGCATTGGACTGGGCTTGAAATTGAGGAACAGGAGAGAGGGCAGGGAAACCAGCACAATGGAACTCCACAACTTCAGTTAAAACTTCATCCAAAAATTTATTCTTTGTTTAAAAAACACGCATATCCAAAGGGGAATACATAGATACAAAAAAAGACAAAAATAATAAGACAAAAGACAGCAGTGGTAACGCGTTTCGGACTTCTACATATCAGTCCTTAATCATACCTGTCGGTGCTGTAACTCGCATGTGAATGTGTAGTGTGTTGAGCCAGTCTTGGGCTGCGAGTTTCCGGTGTGTAGTGGCAACGCCTACTGAAGGTGTTTGCAATGCTGTGGGAGTTGATTGTGTCAGGTGTGGAAATTCCCAGAGACATAGGAGTAAGTAAGTATAAACTAGCTAACAATGCAGTTAACAAGTGCAGTAAACTATACAGATGTAAGGAACCTAAATGTATGCCTAATAAAAATACAATAGATCTTGTTTATAATTCAAGCCTTTAGGAAAACGGGTCTCTAAGTTCAAGATCCAATATGCCTCTCTAGAAAGCAAAGCTTTCTTCCAGTCCCCTCCTCTGTTAGGACGTTTAACCTGTTCCATACCGGTAACCACCATGCCACTAGTTGACCCTCCATGACTGTCTCCTGGTCTGGAATTCGGACCAGGAGACAGTCACAAAGTTAATTGAATACATTAATTCTAACTCATACAACCTTACATTCACCTATGACTACCACAAGAAAGAAATCCCTTTTTTGGATATTCTACTTACTGGGGATATCAATACCAGCAAGGTGCATACGTCACTTTATCGCAAGAGCACATCTGGTAATACAGTACTGCATGCGTCCAGTTGTCATGCCCCTCACACAGTTAAAAACCTTCCCATTGGGGAGTACATACGAGCTAAAAGAGCATGCACAACGGTCAGTAATTATGAAAAGGAATGCACCACTATCACACACCGCCTCCAGGATAGAGGCTACAGTACTAAATCCTGTAAAAGGGCTATAGGCATAGTCGACAAGAAACCCATTCTGTGTATCTACAACCTAAAATTCCCAATACTCACAGTCAAGAGTCCAACTTAACTTTTAGTACTCAATACAGTACACAGTTCTACTCTGTTACCAACATCATCAAAAAACATTTACCTGTATTACAACACGATCCAATTCTCAAAAAAATACTCACTGATAGGGTTTTGTTCATTTCCACAAAAGCCAGAACCTTAGGAGATATATTATCCCCAAACACTTTTTCAGATAGCAACCCTAGGAATACCTGGTTACGAAACAAGGGCAGCTACCGCTGCGGGGGTGCCCGTTGTAAAATCTGTAAGTTTATGATAAAGAGTACTTTCTTCATGTCTATCCATTCGAACACTGTCCATCACATCAAAACCTATATAAACTGTGAGTCCACTCATGTAGTATATTTAATATATTGCTCAAAATGTCAGTTACAATACGTAGGCTGCACAGTCCGTAAATTAAAGGACCGCATAAGTGAGCACATCACAGGAGCCAATCCTACTACCATTACTAGTACCCGGAATTTATCCGGTATCTCGAAACACTTTAGAGACAAACATGGAGGGTCAACTAGTGGCATGGTGGTTACCGGTATGGAACAGGTTAAACGTCCTAACAGAGGAGGGGACTGGAAGAAAGCTTTGCTTTCTAGAGAGGCATATTGGATCTTGAACTTAGAGACCCGTTTTCCTAAAGGCTTGAATTATAAACAAGATCTATTGTATTTTTATTAGGCATACATTTAGGTTCCTTACATCTGTATAGTTTACCGCACTTGTTAACTGCATTGTTAACTAGTTTATACTTACTTACTCCTATGTCTCTGGGAATTTCCACACCTGACACAATCAACTCCCACAGCATTGCAAACACCTTCAGTAGGCGTTGCCACTACACACCGGAAACTCGCAGCCCAAGACTGGCTCAACACACTACACATTCACATGCGAGTTACAGCACCGACAGGTATGATTAAGGACTGATATGTAGAAGTCCGAAACGTGTTACCGCTGCTGTCTTTTGTCTTATTATTTTTGTCTTTTTTTGTATCTATGTATTCCCCTTTGGATATGCGTGTTTTTTAAACAAAGAATACATTTTTGGATGAAGTTTTAACTGAAGTTGTGGAGTTCCATTGCGCTGGTTTCCCTGCTCTCTCTCCTGTTCCTCAATTTCAAGCCTGACTTGCCCTGGAATACCGGACCAGCGCTCAAGGGTTTACCGTGCACCCGGCTTTGGAGGACGTTCACATTAGATCTTCACTGTCGTCTGTGGGTGAGCTGTTACCGACTTTTTTCTTTTGTTACGATACATTATTCTCCGGTATTGGACTGGGCTACTCCTCTATGGGATAGTGTTAACCCAGACATGGTTACCCATACCAAGTTCCTGAGAAAAATCCAGTCCAGGTTTGAACCACCACAAGTTCAGCTACTTCGCCCCTCCTGCCTGGTCCCAGTGTCCCTAGGGACTCCACAGCTTCCCGGAGCTGCTCCCGTGACTCCGCAGCTTCACGTAGCTGCTCCCATGACTCCCCAGCTTCCCGGAGCTGCTCCAGCAGCCCCCAAGCCTCCGCAGCTTCCCAGAGCTGCTCCACCGGTGCCCAAGCCTCTGCAGCTTCCCGCAGCTGTTCCAGTGGCTCCGCAGCTTCCTACAGCTGTTCCAGTGGCTCTGCAGCTTCCCAGTGCTGCTCCAGAGACTCCGCAGCTTCCCAGTGCTGCTCAAGAGACTCCGCAGCTTCCCAGTGCTGCTCCAGAGACTCCGCAGCTTCCCAGTGCTGCTCCAGAGACTCCGCAGCTTCCCAGTGCTGCTGCAGAGACTCCGCAGCTTGCCAGTGCTGCTGCAGAGACTCCGCAGCTTGCCAGTGCTGCTCCAGTGGCGCCCCAGCCTCTGCAGCTTGCCAATGCTGCTTCAGTGGTGCCCCAGCCTCCGCAGCTTGCCAGTGCTGCTCTAGTGGTGCCCCAGCCTCCGCAGCTTGCCAGTGCTGCTCCAGTGGCGTCCCAGCCTCCGCAGCTTCCCACTGCTGCTCCGGCCTCCCCTGAGGCCGCTCCAGAGTCTCCACCGGCCTCCCCTGAGGCCGCTCCAGAGTCTCCACCGGCCTCCCCTGAGGCCGCTCCAGAGTCTCCACCGGCCTCCCCTGAGGCCGCTCCAGAGTCTCCACCGGCCTCCCCTGAGGCCGCTCCAGAGTCTCCACCGGCCTCCCCTGAGGCCGCTCCAGAGTCTCCACCGGCCACAGTTACTGTCATGGGTGACCCCACGATGTGTAGGCTGCGCCCCCGCTGCTAGGGCGCGTGCGCGCCTACTCTCTAAGAATTTAAAGGGCCAGCATCCTCCTTATTGGCGCTGGCATTCCTGGCTCTGCTATAAAGCCTGGCTACTCCCAGCATCCCCTGCCGGATCTTCATTTCCTGTTACTGAAGAGAAAGCCCTCCGCGTTCCCGAGCGTTTCCAGACGCCTCTGTGGATTCTGTGATTCCCGTGTTCTGTGTTGTTCCCATGTTCTGTGGTGTTCCGTGGCGGTCCTGGTGTCCTGTGGCGGTCCTGGTATCCTGTGGCGGTCCTGGTCTCCTGTGCAGTTTCGGTAATCCAGTAACCTGCCATCCGAGGTCCTGCCTGCCATCAGAGGTCCTGCCTGCCATCCGAGGTCCTGCCTTCCCGTGGTCCCCGTGTCTCTACCTTGGCTGCCGCCGCGGGACTGTTCGCACCCGTGGAGCGACCTGGTGACACGCTGCCGCAGCAAGACCATCCCGCTTTGCGGGGGGCACTGGCGAAGACCATGAGTTCACTTAGACTATTCCCCTGAGACTGTGACAGGCAGAATATCTGCAACAGTGATAGAGAGATGGTACACTATATAATAGGGAAACAAATGAGTGTTTGAAGAAAGGAATCTAAGGTCTTATGAAGATCTGTCTGCTGAATTCCACCTCAATCTGGGCGACTTGTTGTTCTATCCCCAGCTCAGGAACGCCTTTAGTGTTCACCAATTAGAGGAGGACTTTAAGGAACAGGTCCTTCCATTGGAGGCTTACTTTGCCCTGCAGGTAGATAAAAGAAGAATGATGTCCAGGGTCTATGAGATTTTACAAAAAAGAGATGAGTATCCTCCCGCCAAGGATTGTTTTGAAAAATGGAGAAAGGATGTGGTAAACCTAAAGGTGGAAGAGTGGGTAGACTCATTGCATAAGATTTAAAAAAAAACTACAAAAATATGTCTTATATTGTAACTCAATTATATATAGTACATAGGGTGCGATTTAATAGATGCGGACTTGATTCATATGCTTTGGAGATGCCCAAAACTCCATCGTTATTGGTGGGAGGTAGTTGATAGATTACAATTGATATTTGAATTTAACATACCGCTGAGTGTGCAGGTGTGTGTCCTTGGCACAAGAATGGGTATAAGGGGAGTACTAAAAACACTCTCTATATTCTGAAAGGCCTTTCAATAGCAAGGAAATGAATCCTCTACCATTGGAAAGATATAGAGCCACCTAAGACAATGGAATGGAAGGCAAGGTTTGAACTTGTTTGCCTTGCAGATAGGCAGGAGGCATTACAAAAAAGGGATTAGACAGAGACGGTCTGGAAAGTGTGGTTAAATAGGACATATTAGAGAAAAATTATAATGATTGTCCCTGGTAATGTTGCTATTTACAAAAAAGGCCTTGGGCCTCACTGAAACTCTTTAGTCATTAAAACGTCACTTTTATTGTTATAATCTTAAAATGTGTTGTTTACTACGAACACTTTGGTAAATTCTTATCTTGGACAATTGCCTGGTTTAAATTAAAATTATGCAAACCATCGTGGAGACTTTCTTGTGTGGTACACCATGAAATGGGGAGGGCTATATTTAAGGTATCATAGGATCTTTAAAGTGCAAGCTGCAACACCACTAGGTGTCAGTGTTGTGCTGTTTATCTGACGGTGATTATCAAGTTATTTTCTTAGTGATGGCGCTACAATGTTGCAGCTCTTTATGTGACTGTTCTATAACTAGATACAGCATCAGTTCATTGAGCCTTCTCACACACCGTCCCATGCACACATATGACCCAGATGTTACTGCTTTGAATGCATGCACAGTGGCATTTACTGTCAGCCAGATCACTTCACTCAAAGGGTAATATAGATCCTAGGTATCCTACCCTAAGTGATAATACTATAGTATCATTGATCCTATGCTAGTCTCTCCCACATATCATATCTCCGGTCAGTATCATCCACACACACACTTTGTCTGCTAACTAAAATTATTTGCTCTAAAGCCCCCCCCGACATGTTTCGCCACATTAGTGGCGTCCTCAGGGGTGCCGGGGCTAGAGTGTGCTCTCCCGAGCCGAGCTCCGATTCTTAACACCTCCGTTTGTGTCGTCACTGTATCCTCCCCCTCATTCCTAACCTATGATGATTCCTGTTGCGGATAGGTGTCCTATCCAGAACGGAGGGCTGGGAGTGTGAGAGCTTGATCCCACGCCCCCCTAAGGGTCTCTCACCTGTGCGCCGATCCTTTGCATATAGGTTTCCTTGCGATGTAAGTATGTGCGTGCGCAGGAACTTAGAAGTTGTACGCTCGGTCGTGCGGTATTCAGCGCATGTGCAGGGACTTGTAGTTCTGCCCTCACTCAATTAGAGACTGCGCTTGCGCGGGGACTTAGGATTTTGTACTATATCGTTCAATATTATGCGCCTGCGCGGGGACTTAGGATTTTACCCTTACTCAATTCAAGGATTGCCGTAATGCGCACGCGCGGGGACTTAGCGTTTTTTTCTCTCTCTCCCCCCCATCTCCCCTCTTGTACTAGGAAGATTATGTGCACGCATGAGAACTTCACACCGATAGCCGGTATTATAGATGGATTGTTCTATATGTCGGAGATCTTTCAATTACTACGGGAAGTCAGCAGAGAAATAGGTGAGTATTTCTTTCTACAGTCCCATATTGTAGGGGGGGGGGGGGTTTGTGAACGACTATTGGAGTGGTTATGTATATCAAGTCCCCGCGCAGGCGCATAATATTGAACGATATAGTACAAAATCCTAAGTCCCCGCGAAAGCGCAGTCTCTAATTGAGTGAGGGCAGAACTACAAGTCCCTGCGCATGCGCTGAATACCGCACGACCGAGTGTACAACTTCTAAGTTCCTGCGCACGCACATATTTACGTCGCACTCAGCGCACAACTTCTAAGTCCTCGCGCACGCGCATACTTACATTGCAAGGAAACCTATATGCAAAGCATCGGCGCACAGGTGAGAGACCCTTAGGGGGGCGTGGGATCAAGCTCTCACACTCCCAGCCCTCCGTTCTGGATAGGACACCTATCCGCAACAGGAATCACCATAGGTTAGGAATGAGGGGGAGGATACAGTGACGACACAAACGGAGGTGTTAAGAATCGGAGCTCGGCTCGGGAGAGCACACTCTAGCCCCGGCACCCCTGAGGACGCCACTAATGTGGCGAAACATGTCGGGGGGGCTTTAGAGCGAATAATTTTAGTTAGCAGACAAAGTGTGTGTGTGGATGATACTGACCGGAGATATGATATGAGGGAGAGACTAGCATAGGATCAATGATACTATAGTATTATCACTTAGGGTAGGATACCTAGGATCTATATTACCCTTTGAGTGAAGTGATCTGGCTGACAGTAAATGCCACTGTGCATGCATTCAAAGCAGTAACATCTGGGTCATATGTGTGCATGGGACGGTGTGTGAGAAGGCTCAATGAACTGATGCTGTATCTAGTTATAGAACAGTCACATAAAGAGCTGCAACATTGTAGCGCCATCACTAAGAAAATAACTTGATAATCACCGTCAGATAAACAGCACAACACTGACACCTAGTGGTGTTGCAGCTTGCACTTTAAAGATCCTATGATACCTTAAATATAGCCCTCCCCATTTCATGGTGTACCACACAAGACAGTCTCCACGATGGTTTGCATAATTTTAATTTAAACCAGGCAATTGTCCAAGATAAGAATTTACCAAAGTGTTTGTAGTAAACAACACATTTTAAGATTATAACAATAAAAGTAACGTTTTAATGACTAAAGAGTTTCAGTGAGGCCCAAGGCCTTTTTTGTAAATAGCATCGATATATGGACTCAGTCAAACGTCCACAGTTCTTTCTTTTCTCCCTGGTAACGTGGCATAATTGATCTGATTAAATATTGAAGGTTATTTGAGGTCGCCGTCAGCCACCGGAGGGAGATGGAGGTTGGTTAGGGTTTTGGGAAAAAAAAAAGAGAAAGTAAAAAATGAATGTAAATCTGATCCTCTTTTGTTTATTTGATATTATTTGAAGATATTTGAATTGTTATATAAATGCTGTCCATTTTGAACTTTGTAATAATGAGATTATAACTGTTATTTAAAAATAAAGGAAATTAAAAAAAAAAAAAAATAAGGTCGCAGTCAGGGCTGCATCTTTTCAGTTGAGTTCAGAGTCCAGGGTACGGAACTGAACTGCATAGTCACCAACGGATGAATCCCCTTGACGCAGGTTTAGCAGTGCAGTCTCAGCTGAAGACGCCCATGCAGGTTCCTCAAAAACAGACCGGATTTCTGTGAGGAATGCTGTGAAGGTAGCTGTGACCGCATCGCCCCCTTCCCAGAGAGGAGTAGCCCAGGCCAGGGCCTTCCCGGACAGGAGGCTGACGATGATGCCACCTTATACCATTCTGTGACAAATTGAGATGGCGTAAGTTCAATGTGCAGGGAGCACTGGGTGATAAAGCCCCTGCACAACTTGGGGTCCCTATCATACTTTGTAGGCATGGAGAGTCTCAACATAGGTTCAACGGCAGGCAAACAAACCAGGGTAGCTGGAGAGGCCAAAGGGATATGACACTGTTGCAGTGTGGCAATCAACTGCTGCAGCATGGCGGTGACTTATCTAAGCTGTTTACCTTGCGTAGCAATCTGCTGGGACTTCTTGACCACAACGGTGGTAAGATCAGCCAGTTTAGGTAGCGATCCTTGGCCGATCCATGGCTGTATCTTACTGTCAAGCTTACTGTCAGACCCCCTTGACCACCGTGGACGATGACGTAAGCCAACACCTTGGACCGGAGTCTAGGTGGCACCGGTCTTAACCAGAGCCCACCCCAAAGCGGGTTGGACCCGCACAGGTCATTCCACCGGTGCGACTTTGTCTGTGGTGGCAGCCAAGGCGAGGTACAGAGTCAGAGTCAAATGCAGAACCGGGGTCACAACAGGAAATCTAAACACTAGCGCATGGCAGGGACAAAAGCTTTCTCAACGGGGGTGTGACCGGAACATGACGTAAGCAAGGTGAAGCTCGGCGTTCCACGAACCCCCAGTTGCTGCCTCCATCAGCTGATCATACCGGTGCTGGAGAATCAGCTGTCCGCTGGAGAGATCACCTCGAGCCGACACGCGGACAGGAGACGCCAGCGAGCCAGTTGAAGCTGCCTACGTGACTGATAATCGCACCGGCTCTCCTTAAGGTTAACTGACCGGGGGAATCTTAGTGATAATATGCCGCGAGGAGGGCGCCGGCAAGCCGGTCCCCCTGCAGGATCACCTATATCCTCCATTGCTCGCTACGCCCGGACCTCTACAGGGGGTATACAGCCGCCTATGACCCGACCTGATCAGGTACGCCCGGGACAGCTGAGGATGTCTACTGGAACAGCCGGTGAGTCAGGAGAAACTGGGAGAAGGAGAAAGAAACTCTCTCTACACTAAGTCTATCAAATTAAGATTTTTTAGGGGGTGATATAGGAGTATAAGGACTTTACATGGTTTGGGTGTATGTTGTTTCCACATATAGTGGTTTAAGTGCATTAAATATAATACATAGATTTCTAGATAGAAAAAATGGCCTCTTCTCACTCTTGTCTGCTTCCCCTCCCTTTCTACTGTCCCTCCCCTTTTTTTTTTCTTTTTCTCCTTCAACGTCCCTGTACTTTAAATTGATGGCCATAAATATCTGACGAGCATAAGTATTTCCCTTATAAATTAAGCACTAGTTAAAGGGAGGCCTGAGCCCTGGGGAGAACTGGGACCTAAGCCCCCCCGGGCTCATGGAATTTTGGAACCACCCCAAAAAAAAAAAAAAAAAGAATACACCTCTCTAGTGGGATAGGTGAGAAATAATCCCTATAGACTGGGATTTTATTAGAGTGCTTTGCGGCGCTACCTGCCTACTTTAAATCAGCTAAGGCTAAGAGAGGTAAAAGTGTGTGTCTTTGTTGTTTTGTCTGGTTTGTGTGGGTTTTTTTTTTCTCTTCTTCTCCGGTATCCTCTCCCGCTCCTCTTGCTCCCCTTGCCTCCCCCTTTCCCCTCCCCTCTTGTTCCTTTGATAACATCCATATCTGTTGTACTCACTCCTAGCCCTGTAATGACAACTGGAGCAATGGAACAACTACATATGGTGTCCCTAAATACAAAGGGTTTAAATATACCAGAGAAAAAGAATTTCCTTGCTGCGTCTACTCAAAAAACAAAAAGCTTCTATAGCATTTATACAAGAAACACACTTTCGGTCAGACCTAATCCCTAGGCTCTTCGATAGAAACTACCCTTGGTTTTATCATAGCTCCTCTGTAGACTCTAAGACAAAAGGGACCTCTATTATCTTTTCTAGAAATACACCATGGGAACTAATAGATAAAAAAACTGATGAAAATGGGCGATATGTATTTGTTAAGGGTAAAATTGCTTCAGCCTTATACACCTTGGGATCACTATACTTACCAAATACAGGTCAAGCCAAAGCTCTTGAAGGTATCCTACAGTAACTAGAGGAGTTTATTGAGGGAAGACTCATAATAGGAGGAGATATGAATTTGGCCCTAGACCCAAAATTAGATACGTCCAGTGGCAGATCATCAGTTCCACAGGGAACAATCAGGACCATGCAAAATACCTTACATGCTTTCCAATTGATGGATACTTGGAGGCTATTACATCCAGCTGAGAAAGATTACACTTTTTTCTCACATGTACACAATGGGGGTCATTTACTAAGGGCCAGATTCGCGTTTTCCCAACGTGTTACCCGAATATTTCTGATTTGCGCCGATTGTACCTGAATTGCCCCGGGATTTTGGCGCATGCGATCGGATTGTGGCGCATCGGTGCCGGCATGCGCGCGACGGAAATCGGGGGGCGTGGCCGAACGAAAACCCGACGGATTCGGAAAAACCGCTGCATTTAATAAAAAAAATGTGTTGCGAAAATTGCACTTACCTTCACTACGAAGAGGCCGGTGAATTTCAGGGCAGCAGCGCCACCTGGTGGACGGCAGAGGAACTACCTTCATAAATCCCGGCCAGACCCGAATCCAGCGCAGAGAACGCGCCACTGGATCCCGAATGGGCCGGGTAAGTAAATATGCCCCATTGTGTACTCCAGAATTGATTATATTTTTATGTCACATAGTGCCCTGACACATCTTGAGGAGGCAAAAATCTTCCCTATTTCATTTTCGGATCATGCGTTGATTTCAGCTTCTTTGTCCCTTCCACCTCTAAAAGCGAGGAGCTGGGATTGGAAACTGAATGAGAGTATATTAGACGATGGGATACTAGTAGAGGAGCTTTCAGTAAAAATAAATGATTTTTTTGAACAAAATGATACGCCAGATATCTCCAAACAGTGGCTATGGGAGGCGCATAAAAACCATATTAGAGGCACTTTGGTGGAAATGGGATCCCGAATTAAGAAAAAGTATAACGCCCAGGTAGAAGATCTATTGAAACAAATACAACAAATAGAGAAAATACACAAGAGGTCACTCCAACAGAGTATGGGGGCACAGCTATGTCAACTCAGGGAACAATATAAAACAATAATATTTAGCAAAGCAAAAGCAACATTACAGAGATGTTGGCGTCATTTTTACGAATTCGGAAACAAACCAGGGAAGACTTTGGCTAGAGCTTTGAGAGAACAGAGAATCAGGGCATATATCTCTAAGATTGCAAACAATCAAAACCAAATGGTCTCATCGCCATCTCAAATTTTAGAGACTTTCTATAACTACTATTCTGATTTATATAATTTACGGGAGAAGGATGATATTGAGAATCCAAAAATTGTTATTAAAAAATACCTTGATGAATCTAAACTACCCAAGCTACCGTTGGAGGCTATTGAGGACCTAGATAGACCTATATCAGTACAGGAATTACAGGATGCGATTTCATCAACAGCATCAGGGAAAGCCCCAGGACCCGATGGGTTTACAATAAAATACTATAAAACTTTTATTACACAACTCCAAAATAGATTCTTAGAGACATTTAATTCAATTCCACCAAATGAGTCCCTTCCACCAGGGCTACTGAGAGCCCATATCTCTGTGATACATAAGGAATTTGTGCGAACTATAGACCAAATTTTTGTGCGAACTATAGACCAATTTCGCTCCTCAATTCAGATCTAAAACTATTTGCCAAGATCCTAGCTGCACGTCTGTCACCTCACTAAGCAAATTTGATACATAAAGATCAAATTGGCTTCATGCCGACCAGAGAAGGGAGAGATGGGACAACCAGAGCGATCAATGTGATTCATGAGATACGGAGAGGGGGCATACCCGCGGTTCTTCTATCTGCCGATGCACAAAAAGCATTCGATAGAATATGATGGGACTTTATTAAAAGCTCTCAGAATTATATAGGTCTGGGGGTAGGAATGCAGACATGGATTGGAGCTCTATATGAAAATCCAACTGCGGCGGTTAGAATAAATGGGGTTACATCTAATTATTTTTCCATATGAAATGGAACCAGACAGGGATGCCCCCTCTCCCCTCTTATATTTGCTTTGGTCATGGAACCGCTCCTGTGCGCTGTTAGGGCGAACGTGGATATAGAGGGCATTAAAATTGGCCAGAGGAAACATAAGGTTTCTGCTTATGCGGATGACTTGTTATTCTTTGTGGCCAGACCTAATATTTCCCTACCAAATTTGATGTCCGAATTGCAAAAATATTCTAAACTATCTCTGTACAAAATAAATCTAAGCAAGTCTGAAATATTAAATATAACCGTCCCCAACAGAGAAATAGCGAATTTGAGGGGCAAATTCCCTTTAAGATGGAAAACAGAGGAGATTAGATGTTTGGGGATTACCCTGACGGCTGACCTAAACAAGTTATCTGGAAAAAATGTTTTACCCTTAATAAATCAGATAGAGAGAGACCTAAACTAATGGGATAAAGGGACCTTCTCTTGGTTGGGAAGGAGCTCTATAATAAAAATGAACTTATTCCCAAGAATCCTATACTTTCTGCAGGCGATACCTATTACTATCCCTAAATATTTTTTTGAGAAAATTACTTCTTGTATCTTTGACTTTATTTGGAGAGGAAAGAAAGCGAGAATCTCAAGAGAAATATTATATCAGTCAAAACATAGGTTTGGGAGTCCGAAATATATTTAGATACTACATAGCCACCCATCTTTGTAGGGTAATTGATTGGCATAGACATAAAGATTTGAAACTCTGGGTGGAGATGGAAGAAAGTGTCTCTCCGATCCCGCTTAAAAGCGCCCCATGGACCTTCACCCCACGTTTGTTGGATTTCAAACACTCAACTATATCTCCTACATTAAACATCTATAATAAACATCTACAGGGGAGCCATCTCTCGCCTCTACCCTCTCCTCTGTATCCCATTTTAAACAACCCAAATTTTGAACCAGGGAGAAGAGACCAGAGATTCAAAGAGTGGAATCAATTTTGGAGGACACACGACAGGGATTACATAAAGGAAAATGAATGGTGGTCGATGGAGGATCTAATCTCACAGGGATCTCCTAGCCACTTGGGATATTGGAGAGCTCTCCAACCATTATTTGAAATCTTTGCCACCAGCAAGATCTTTCTGTCGGGACTTAACAGCATTTGAAGAGAGATGTCTGGGGGGGGGCATATTTCTCATTCTCTCTCAGTAGTTTACACTCTGTTGAGAGATGGGGAAAATAGGGAGAGACCAAACTTTATAGGAAAATGGGAGAGAGATCTTGGTATGAATATAACAGAATTACAAGAAAAACAGATGTATAGCCTGATACATAGCTCCTCAATAGCCTCGAATGTCCAGGAACAAGGGTATAAATTAATATCAAGATGGTATAGAGTCCCAGCTGTACTGACCAAAATGCACCCATCTATTTCACCTACGTGTTGGAGGTGTGGGGAGGAAAGAGGCACCTTTTTACACGTTTTTTGGGATTTCTCAGGGATCCGCCCTTTTTGGGACCAGATGGGATGTATCTTAAGACTATTAGGGGAGGGGGAGATAGAGTTGGATCCACCTCTATGTCTCTTAAGTATACCTAAAACCACACCACAGAGATATACACTCAATTCTTCGTGGCATAGATTCAACAAGGTGCTGGAAGCATTCCTCAGAGATTTTGGTCCATATTCACATGATGGCATCACACAGTTGCTGCAGATTTGTCGGCTGCACATCTCCCGAATCTCCCGTTCCACCACATCCCAAAGATGCTCTATTGGGTCTCAACCCAATGGTGACTGTGGAGGCCATTTGAGTACAGTGAACTCATTGTCATGTTCAAGAAACCAGTCTGAGATGATTCCAGCTTTATGACATGGCGCATTATCCTGCTGAAAGTAGCCATCAGATGTTGGGTACATTGTGGTCATAAAGGGATGGACATGGTCAGCAACAATACTCAGGTAGGCTGTGGCATTGCAACGATGCTCAATTGGTATCAAGGGGCCCAAAGAGTGCCAAGAAAATATTCCCCACACCATGACACCACCACCAGCAGCCTGAACCGTTGATACAAGGCAGGATAGATCCATGCTTTCATGTTGTTGACGCCAAATTCTGACCCTACCATCCGAATGTCACAGCAGAAATCGAGACTCATCAGACCAGGCAACGTTTTAGTTCTTAGCTGAAAGGAGTGGCACCCGGTGTGGTCTTCTGCTGCTGTAGCCCATCTGCCTCAAAGTTCGACGTACTGTGCATTCAGAGATGCTCTTCTGCCTACCTTGGTTGTAACGGGTGGTGATTTGAGTCACTGTTGCCTTTCTATCAGCTCGAACCAGTCTGCCTATTCTCCTCTGACCACTGGCATCAACAAGGCATTTCCGCCCATAGAACTGCCGCTCACTGGATGTTTTTTCTTTTTCGGACCATTCTCTGTAAACCCTAGAGATGGTTGTGCGTGAAAATCCCAGTAGATCAGCAGTTTCTGAAATACTCAGACCAGCCCTTCTGGCACCAACAACCATGCCACGTTCAAAGGCACTCAAATCACCTTTCTTCCCCATACTGATGCTCGGTTTGAACTGCAGGAGATTGTCTTGACCATGTCTACATGCCTACATGCACTGAGTTGCCGCCATGTGATTGGCTGATTAGAAATTAAGTGTTAACGAGCAGTTGGACAGATGTACCTAATAAAGTGGCCGGTGAGTGTAAATTGTTGAGGTAGTCAGAATTCTTTCAGAGTTTCCCTCATGTATGACCAGTGAATTCTGTCGAACGCCTTCTCTGCATCCTAGAAAGAAGCAGAGAAGGTGTTCTCTGCTTTGGCAATTATGTTAATGAATCGTCTAGAAGCATCAACTCTCTGACGTCCTTTCACGAAACCTACTTGATCGTAGTGAACTATAGTAGGAATGATATCTACTAACCTATTCGCAAGGATTTTTGCATAAACTTTCAAGTCAGAGTTTAATAGTGAAATCGGTCTGAAATTAGCCGGGTTTGTAGGTGGTTTCCCTGGTTTGGGCAATGTAATGATTATTGCTTCAAGCATTAAGTTTGGAAAGTGTTGTAAATAGAAAATGCTGTTGAAGCTTTTTCCATATATGGAATGAGGAGGTTTTGGTATTTCTTATAAAAATTGTAAGTAAGTCCATCTGGGCCTGGGGCTTTGTTAAGTTTTGATATAGCGATTGTGTCCCTGATTTCTTCTTCTGTAAATGGTTCAGTTAGAGATTGTATATCTTTTAGTGGAATAGTAGGTAGATTTGCCTTTTTTAGGAATGTTTTAATATCTTCAATAGAGGGTTGGGGGGGTCTTAGGGTCTTCATGTAAATTATAGAGAGATGAGTAATAGTTAGCAAATTTGTTGGCTATTCCTTGAGGATCCATTATTTTATTATTGTTAGCGGATATGATATACGGAATGTTTGTTTTTAGTATTTGTGACTTCAGTTGTTTAGCTAATAAGGCTCCTGATTTATTGCCTTGCCAATAATGGTTCACTTTTAATCTTTGAATTGCTAATTCATGTTTAAATGTATTAATAGAATGCAATTGATTTTGGAGTTTTGATATCTTATTAACAATTTCTTGGGATATGTTTGTTTTATTTAGTCTATGTAGTTCATTTAATTCTTTATTAATTATAAATGTTTGTATATTCCTATTTTTCGTCTCGTGTGCTGCTATGCTCATATAATGTTTGCTTTGCGACATAGCTTGATTGTCGTTTTGGTCAAAAAACTCTTTAATATATGAAATTGTCTGTTCTGTATATTTTTTATTTTGCAGTAAGTAGTTATTTAATCTCCATAGAGCGTTGGGTGAGGTGCTATATTGCTTGTTAATTTTTATTGAGATCGGGGCGTGATCCGACCAGGATATTGTAGGTATGTTGGAATTAAGAACTCTATGTAATAAGTATTTATCTACAAGAAAGAAATCAGTCCTTGAGTATGTTTTATGTGGGTGGGAATAAAATTTTTTTGAGTTCTTTAAGGTGAATGATAGGGAATTCCGGATGGCAATGGCCACTCCCCCTTTTTTATTGGGTGCCGGTGCTACATAAATGTGTGAGAATTTTTTGTTCTTTAATCTGACCGAATCAGTTTCTAGTAAGTGAGTCTCTTGAAGACAAAGGATATCAGCTTTATGAATTTTAGCTTCCTTCCAAATGAAAGATCGTTTGAAAGGTGAATTGAGACTTTTAACATTTAATGATAATATGTTAAATACCATTTTTGTTAGTGTTGTTATATTCTTTATAGGGTACTAGTAATCTAGTGTAAATACCTATTTGAGGAGGATGGGCAAATATACAATTAAACAAAAACTGTAATAACGCAGTGTTCATTATGATGACCAAAAACAGTACTCTGAATGTGTACATAGGTGTCACGTACAGGGGACTACTAGAGTCCAATTTATCAGAGCGGTTCTGTTGTGTGGCTGGGGCCTAGGCTGCTTATAAAAATTAAAGATAGCCCATACCGTCAGATGCAGAATGAAAAAACATATAAACTAGACGGTTATTCCCAATAAACAAGTATAAAGACATGTAGTTCACATATGGAGAGAAAAATGTAACATTTTTAACAATTTATGAGAGAAATTTTTTCCATAAGTCCCATGAGAAAGTTAAATGTGATCATATGGAAAGGTTAATGCCCTCTGGTGGACAAAAAAGGTAAATGAGAACATTTTTATACATCTCACCCCAGTCACATAGTCTTCCTTTTGCGGTGTGAAACAGTAATCCACTCTTCTGTCAGACGTTGAGGAGAAGGGTTTTCATTACCAGCAGCTGGAATATCCTCTTCTGTAGTAAGATCCCATTCCTTGCACATTTTACTGGCCTCTTCTGGTGAGTTAGCTATGTGCTTATATCCATTTTTCGTGATTATCAGTTTAACGGGAAATCCCCATTTATATGGGATGTTGTTAATGCGCAGTATTTTTGTACTTCTCTTTTGTCTCTTCTTCTAGAGAGAGTTGCAGCAGAGAGATCTGTGAAGAAAGTAACATTTTGGAATCTTTCTGGTAGTTGTGCGTTATTGCATGAGGCCTCCATTAATTTTTCTTTTATGTGAAAGAAGTGAATTCTTGCTATCACATCCCTTGGTACAGATTGAGGGAGTGATTTAGGTTTAGGAAGGCGATGCACTCTATCAATTGTTAGATCACATGTCGGTTAGAAAAAGATGCAGATCGTCCGTTTTGACATTTTCCAGAATTCCTCTGAATCTAATATTGTTCCTTCTAGAAGGGTCTTCCAAGTCAGCGATTTTATTTTTGAGAGTTGTTATCTCATCTACAGTCCTAAAATTTATAGTATTGAAAACGTCATCAAAAGTCAAAACAAATGACACCACCCACAGCTCCTACACCAATGAAAAACTTATTAGCACCAGAAGATGGCAAAATCTAAAAAGATATTTTGTACAGGAGGTTTTCATTTTTGTAAATGTATGAAAACATTATAAAACCAATACAAATTTGGTATCCCTGTGATTGCATCGACCTAAAGAATAAAGTAAACATGTCATTTGTGGCGCACAGTGAGAAAGGTAAAATCCAAACCCGCAAATGCGTTTTTTCACCAATTTCACTGCATTTGGAATTTTTTTCCTGCTTCCCAGTACACATCATGGAATAATAAATGCCATCACTATGAAATGAAATTTGTTATGCAGAAAACGAGCCATCCTAGCCGTTTCGTGTAAAAAGAAAAAGTTATTGATTTTTGATTATGGGGAGTGAAAAATGGAAATGAAAAAACCAAAAAGGGTCAGGTCTTTAACCCCTTCCAGCTCAGCGATATATCGGACGCTGAGTGCAGTGACTTAGCGCTCAGTGTCCGATATATCGGATGCAGAGCAGATGCAAATTCACTATAACTAATATCCGACACTCAAGTGTTTAACCCGTTAAATGCCGCTGTCATTTAACTTGGCATTTAACTTGGGTCTTTTCCCCACGATCACCCCCCCCCCAGCCGTTTTCGGGGGCGCCGATCGTTGCTATGGCAACTCTGGGGTCCGATCTGGACCCCAGAGTTGCCTGTAAGACCTGCCTGTAATATGGCATCAGTGTCAGTATTGCAGAGTATTATCATGAACAAGCAATCATATGATTGCTTGTTCATGTCCCATGGTGGAAAAAATGAAAAAGTTAAAAAAAAAAAAAGTTAATAAAAAAAGAAATCAATAAAAATGCCCAAAAGCCCCATAACATATAAAGAGACATATAACGCAAAAAAGTCTAAATCATAACACAAGCCCCACATAAATAGTATCACCGCGTCCGTAACAACCCTAGAATAAAAGTAAATAATTATGGAACCCGCATGATGAACGTTGTTAAAAAAAACTGTTATAAACCCTCCAAATATTATGATGTTTACCTATTCAATCCCACAAAAAATGCTATAAAAGTGATCAAAAAAACATATGTACTCCAGAATAATACTGGTGCAAAGTACAACATGTCCCACAAAAACAAACGGGAAACCAGCTCCGTAGCCAAAAAAGTAACAATGTTATGCCACTTGGAAGACGGCAATGCAAAAGTGATAGATTTTTACCACATTAGGGTTTTATTTGACAAATTTACATGATTATTAGGCTATTCGGTGAACACCAAAAAAAGGAAAAAGTCCATTACAGAATTGATGCTTTTCTACTGTTGCCCTCAAAAAAAAAGTTCCTAAATTTTCAACAATAGGGGATACCAACCCCAAAATGGTAACACTGGAAAAAGCATCTCATCCCGCAAAAAAATGCCATCACATGGCTCCAATAACGCAAAAGCTAAAATTTTATAGCCTACAAAAGGGGCCAATGAGGAAACAGCTGCAGGGTGCTCCTTCCCTTCTGCACCTCGCTGTGCGCCCATAAAACAAGAAACGACCACAAGAGGGGGGTCTCTGTAGTGGGGAGAAATTGTAGAACAAATTATATGGTGAGGTTTCTCTTTTTATCTTTTGGAAATGTGTAAATTAGGGCTAAATGAACGTGTAACGTGAAACCATTCTAAATTTCACCTCCATTTTGATTCAATTACTATGAAGATCTCAAGGGGTTAACAATCTTCCTAAAAACTGTTTCTGATAGTTTGAGGGGTGCAGATTTGAAAATGGGTGGGTTATATAGGGGGTTTTGATGCTAAATATGTAAAATTTCATTCAAAACTGTATTTATCCCCAAAATAGTCAATTCTGAAAATCGATATTCGATTTGTAAGCTGCGTGACATCAAAATAAATTATCCAGACATTTCAAAAATTATGAAAATGTAAAGTAGACATATGGGAAATGTTATTCAGCAATTTATTTAGGTGGAAAATCTATCTGCCTGAAAATGCTATTATTTTGAATTTCGAAAATTTTTCTAATTTTTTTGTAAATAAACGCAAAACTTAGCAGCCAAAATTTATCACTAACATGAAGTACAACATGTGGGGAAAAAACATTCTCAGAATCACCTTGATAAGTAACAGTGTTCAAAAGTTATACTCATATAAAGCGACGCATGTCAGAATAAAAAAAATCGGGCCTTAAGCTACAAAATGGCTGTGTCCTTAAGGGTTTAAAGGGTTAATAGCTTGACATGCCGCATGTGCAACACACTTTCAATTTGTTGATCCAGCGACAGTACAAAAGTTCACCAGGCTTGCAAAGAACAATGCTTCGTGCTTTATTGAGGGACTGTTACTCCAACAAATTCTTTACAATGACAGCTTAAAAGATTAAAGCAACACGTTTCAAACAGAATGTGTCCTTCATCATGCTACCTAAACAACAGGGCACATTTAATAAGGGTCCGCGGACCGCATTTCCGTCGCGTCAGTTTTGCGCCGCATTTAACGGGGTTTATGGCGCACGGGAACAGATTTTGGCAACACAAATCGGGGGCATGGCCGACAGACAACCCGACTAATTTGGACTAAGCCCGGGATTTAAAATTCAAATTGTGTTGCAATGCTCTCACATACACCTGGAAGAAGAAGGTGAACTTTGATGTGCCTGAGCGGGGAAGTGACACATGCAGGATCTTGGGCGCACGATCTTGTTGAATCACAGCAGACTTCATCCTCGTCGGACAACACACCTCGGGTATCGCGCAGGGACTGGGTAAGTAAATGTGCCCCAATGTGTGCACTACACAGTTATATCTGATAACCCCTTACCAACATGTGATGTAATAGTATGTCACATGCCGGATGCGGGTGCATGGAGAAGGCTCACGGGCTGAGTCCTCTCCATAGCCGTTAAGTTTGTGCTATCAGCACATTGTAATGAATGAGGAGGAAAATCCCCATATACTGCCATAAAAAATATAAAAAATTCTGTAAAATGTGATCAAAAGGTCGTACGTTACTAAAAATTATAACATTACAAACGTCATCAAAAGTCGCAAAAAACTACAACTCTCAAAGCTCTGTTTACCAAAGTATGAAAAGTTATTAGCGCCAGAAGATGGCAAAATCACAAAAAAAAAATTTGTACTGGCGGTTTTAATTTTTGTAAATGTATGAAAACATTAAAAAACCTATACAAATTCAGTATCCCCGTAATCGTACCGACCCAAAGAATAAAGTACACATGTCATTTGGGGCGTACAGTGAAATGTACAGTGAAATTCGTAAAATCCAAGCCCACAAGAATACGACGCAAATGCGGTTTTTCACCAATTTCACTGCATTTGGAATTTTTTTCCTGCTTCCCAGCACATGGCATGGAATATTAAATGCCATCATTTTGAAGTGTAATTTGTTCGGCAGAAAATAAACTATAACTCAGTTCTGTATATGGAAAAATAAAAAAGTTATAGATTTTTGAAGGTGGGGAGTGAAAAATGAAAACGCAAAAACGAAAAAGGGCATCAGTGGGAAGGGGTTAAAACAGAGCTGCTCTGATCATGGCACCTTGCTTAGGAGCCAAAACCCAGGCTGGAAGGCAATTACATGTATTGCCAGATCCAATGTCAGAATCATATAAAAACAAATTCTACCTATAACCAACTATACATATCATGTTATACTTGCTAAATGCGATCATGTCACCAAATACTATAAATATCTTGTACTATAATAAAAACAAAACAAAAACCATATGCATCATTTCATCCAATTATTTCTATTGCAACAACTAGCATAAATGAATGGGGTTAGTGTAGCGAACTTACTTTCGGGTGTCATTATATATACAGTATATATTAGTTCTGTTATAATACTAGCCCGTGTGTGAACACCGATCCATAACCCGCTCCATAGTTAAACAGAGCCGCCCTGATCATATGGCACTTGTACTTATGAGCCGAAATGCAGGCTGAAAGGCAGTAGCATGTATTGCCAGCTCCAATGTCAGAATCATATAGAAACAAATGCAACAAGTGCTACATATAACCAACTATACATATCCTGCTATACAGGGTAAATGCAATCATGTCACCAAATACTATCAATATACTATGTACAATGTACTATGATAACAATAATGGAAGTGTTCATTAGACTCTATCAGCTGGATGCCACTCTTAATGGTTTGACATGCTGCATGTGGCCTGTTGGTGCGGGGTGTGCATCCTCTTTTAGGCTTTTAGTTGAGATGAATGTGGCTGCATTTTATACACATGCTCAATGGTGAATGTCCTCTGTTATAGGTACTGGAAATGAAAGCTGTATTTATCTCAGCACTGCTAGAGTGACCAGGAAAAAATAACTGTGGAGTCAGAGTCGGTAACCATTTTGGAGGAGGTGGAGTCAAAGTTAGTTAAATTGAGGAGTCCGAGTCTGACAACGCCAACACCTAGCCAACACCTGGTTCTGTGTTTGACTTTGATCCTGTTCCGCCTGCCCTGACCTATTGCTATGTTCCCGACTCTGATCCGTGCTGCCTGTCCTGACCTCCTGTCTGTCCCTTGACTTCGATTCTGCCTCACATCTGTGTACCTCTCGTTGGCGGCCACCACGGACAAAGTCGCACCTGTGGAACAACCTGGTGGTACTTCGCCACATTCAGCCCAACCGGCTTTGCAGCAGGCTCTGGTGAAAACACTTATATTCCGGTCTCAGGTGGAATAGTCCGGTCTCAGTCATCGTCCGCGGTGGTCCAGTGGGTCCACTACCCCTGGAGCCTGACAAAATATAACATATTGCGGGAGTAGATATATATATATATATATATATATAAAAAAAAAGGATTATGCAATGCAACCCGATTAGTAGATTTCTTGTTGTATAGCAGCCTGGATCTTCAAATGACCACTGTGCGTGATAACAGTTTACATGCTCTTAATCATGGCTAACACATATCTGTATGTCATGTGCATAAATAGTATCCAAAGAAAACCAAATGAAAAACATGGTGGGAGTATACAGGGTTTTAAAGTCTAGAGCAAATATATTGAGACCAGAGGTGGTGATCACAGTAAAAACCGTTTTGATAGGGAAGCCTACTGGATACTGGATATTCAATCTACGAGGTTTCCCAAGGGGATGAACTATAAACATGAATTTATGTTCCACTAATATGACTAAATGTTTGTGGAATACTCCCCTCCACCCACAGATATATTTTAGGGCATGAAACAATGCATTGCAAACACATTGGGACACATTTATTATGTATTGTGCAACACTTTTCTGGTGTATAGTACACCAGAAATTACGTTGAGCATAACGAACCAGGCTGTACGACTAGCTTGACACTTTTGTAGAAAGTGTGCTAAAGTGGGTGTGTTGTAAGTTTTGACACATTTGGGTACTGGTGCGTAGTGCTAATGTGTTAGGAAATCGTGTTGTACTTTATACCAGGTCAAAAACAAATTAAAGGAACAAGACTTCTTCGACTTTCTGGTGTATTTTAAGAAGAACATAGAGGAGCATAGATGCCATTTCCACATATAAAAAAAATATTTTATTTATTAATATGAGGATAACATGTTTGAGGGAGGACTTCCCTCTTCATCAGACCCTTCATGACCAAAAAGTATACTGTACATATGTAAAAAGAGTATATTCATACATTAAGGTATTATATGAATCAAAAATTAATTGGAATAGAGTACAAAATTCCTTAATTGTAAAATAATAGACAATAGGTAGAGCATATGGTGGGGGATATGGGACAGTACATGAGTAATGTAAATAATGGGAAATAAGAATACATAGGTGCTATAAGTAAAGAAGTAGGCGGGATTGGGGATACATAAGAACTGAAAGCTTGATAGGGATATAAGTTTATAAATGGAAATAGTAGAATGGTATCTGTTTATATGCAGAGGGCATAGTACTATAAAAGGGAATATATCCAAACAAAATATAGGATTTACAGGGAGGCTGGTAGCAGGATTTAGGCTTAAATAAGTCACAAACTAATAGCTGAAGGCATGGACAAATACATTTTCTGATTATAGTACTAGTGATAGACAAATACATTAATCAAATACAGGTCTGTTTAAGATAAACATATATTTTCCAGAGTTTCATTGAGGCCACAGGGGCATAAACTTTGTAACTTCTATATCCAAAAAGAATCCCTAACTTTTAGGGTTTAAAACCTGTTTCTGGTGTTGACTGTAATTTGTTCGACTGGATAAATCTTAACTCCTTAACGCTCTGCGCCGTAGCTCTACGGCGCAGAGGTATAAGGGATGTATGAAGAGGGCTCACGGGCTGAGTCCTCTTCATACAGAGGTGGGGGTTTTTGCATTTTGCACAAAACCCCCACCGCTAATCACCGCGGTCGGTGCTAGCACCGATCGCGGCTATTAACCCCCTAAACGCCGCCGGCAAAGTCGCCGGCGGCGTTTAAAAGACGGCGGCGCGCGGGCGCCGCCATCTTTTTTTCGATCGCCACGCCCCCGAACGTCATCGGGGGGCGGCGATCGGTTACCATGGTAGCCTCGGGTCTTCTTTTGACACGAGGCTACATGGTTTATGCAGGTTCGTTACAATGAGCCAGTGGCTCATTGTAATGTATAACCTGCAAAAATGCCATATATTGCAATACTGTAGTATTGCAGTATATGGTAGGAGCGATCTGACCATCTAGGGTTAATGTACCCTAGATGGTCTAAAAGATAGTGAAAAAAAAAAGAAAAAAAAAAGTTTAAAAAATAAAAAAAATTAATAAAATATTAAAAGTTCAAATCACCCCCCTTTCCCTAGAACGGATATAAAACATAACAAACAGTAAAAATCACAGACATATTAGGTATCGCCGCGTCCCAAAATGCCCGATCTATCAAAATATAAAAACGGTTACGGCCGGCGGTGACCTCCGAGGCGGGAAATGGCGCCCAAATGTCCGAAATGTGACTTTTACACCTTTTTACATAACATAAAAAATGAAATAAAAAATGATCAAAATGTCGCACAGACCTCAAAATGATAGCAATGAAAACGTCGCCTCATTTCGCAAAAAATGACCCCTCACACATCTCCGTGCGCCAAAGTATGAAAAAGTTATTAGCGTCAGAAGATTGCAAAAAAATTTTTTTCTTTTTTGTACACATTCGTTTAATTTTTGAAAATGTATTAAAACACAATAAAACCTATATAAATTTGGTATCACCGCGATCGCACCGAACCAAAGAATAAAGTAGGCATGTTATTTGGAGCGAAGAGTGAAAGTCGTAAAAACTGAGCCCACAAGAACGGGACGCACGTGCGGTTTTTTTTCAATTTTTCCACATTTGGAATTTTTTTTCAGCTTCGAAGTACACGGCATGTTAAAATAAATAACATTACGGGAAAGTAAAATTTGTTACGCACAAAATAAGCCCTCACACAGGTCTGTACACGGAAAAATGAAAAAGTTATGGATTTTTGAAGTTGGAGAGCGAGAAATGAGGCGAAAAACCCTCCGTCCTTAAGGGGTTAATATTGAAGAAATTTTTCCCATGTTTAGAAACACTCTGTAGTAAATAACCTATTGTCGTATGGTGTCGGTGTTTATTTATCCTCTGTCTAAGGGATTGCATGGGGTGGCCGATGTATTAAAGGCCGTATTTACATCGAAGTAGTTATATAACAAAAGTTGATGTACAATCCATGGCATCTCGCAGAGAGAATACTTCATTGATGACAATGCTTTTAAGGGAGTCACGGGTACACCTGCGACCTACATCCCGGGTCGGAGGCCCACTTGTGACCCTCTCTGTGTCGTCCGCTCCCCCGGCTCACTCACCACTCCACTCTCCTGCTCTTATCCCGGTTTCCCAGCATGCGTCTCTGCCTCCCAGGGTGTCGCCACTCATAGATTTAAAGGGCCAGGGCACCACTGATTGGTGCTGCCTATTTCCCGGATTTAGATAAAAGCCGGCCTCTCCCTGCATTCCCCGCCGGAACTCTACGCTCATGCTGCCGAGTAAGGTTTTTTTTTTTTTAATTCTTTATTTAAATATTTTCAATATATAAACATATGATATCAATCAGTTACAAACACAATCCATATGTACATACAATTTACCCTATTTTGACCCCCCCCCCCCTCCGCCCCATCACAGATAGATCAGCAATACAGTCTATTTTCTCGTTGCAAGAATCCCTATAAATTCCAATTACCTAGTCAATATCATCTAACTTCCAGGTCTGTGAAACACAGATAACAAACTAACTCAAAACTCAGACACCAAACTCAGATATATAATAACACATTTAATAACACATAAACAACAGCAGCAACAAAAAAAAAAGAAAAAAAGGAAAAACCCCCTCCTCTCCTCTCCCCCCCCCCCCTTGTCCATGCTCTCACCCTCCATAAAATGTACAGCGGGAATGTTAAACCTCAAGTAGACTCCTATATTCTACTGTAAATTGAACTCTCGCCCAGTTCTCCCAGATTTTCTGAAATATGGCATTTTTTCCATACGTATATGCTGTTAGTTCCTCCATTTTCCTGATCTCTTCAACTCTCTGCACCCATTCTCTATATGTGGGAGTATTTGGGTTTTTCTAGTTAGAGGTGATGCAAGCCCTTGCTGCGTTAATTGCAGGGCCCACTATTGAGGATTTACACTCACCGGCAACTTTATTAGGTACACCTGTCCAACTGCTCGTTAACACTTAATTTCTAATCAGCCAATCACATGGCGGCAACTCAGTGCATTTAGGCATGTTGACATGGTCAAGACAATCTCCTGCAGTTCAAACCGAGCATCAGTATGGGGAAGAAAGGTGATTTGAGTGCCTTTGAACGTGGCATGATTGTTGGTGCCAGAAGGGCTGGTCTGAGTATTTCAGAAACTGCTGATCTACTGGGATTTTCACGCACAACCATCTTTGGGTTTACAGAGAATGGTCCGAAAAAGAAAAAACATCCAGTGAGCGGCAGTTCTATGGGCGGAAATGCCTTGTTGATGCCAGAGGTCAGAGGAGAATGGGCAGACTGGTTCGAGCTGATAGAAAGGCAACAGTGACTCAAATCGCCACCCATTACAATCAAGGTAGGCAGAAGAGCATCTCTGAACGCACAGTACGTCGAACTTTGAGGCAGATGGGCTACAGCAGCAGAAGACCACACCGGGTGCCACTCCTTTCAGCTAAGAACAGGAAACTGAGGCTACAATTTGCACAAGCTCATCGAAATTGGACAGTAGAAGATTGGAAAAACGTTGCCTGGTCTGATGAGTCTCGATTTCTGCTGCGACATTCGGATGGTAGGGCAGAATTTGGCGTCAACAACATGAAAATATGGATCCATCCTGCCTTGTATCAATGGTTCAGGCTGGTGGTGGTGGTGTCATGGTGTGGGGAATATTTTCTTGGCACTCTTTGGGCCCCTTGGTACCAATTGAGCATCGTTGCAACGCCACAGCCTACCTGAGTATT
This sequence comes from Engystomops pustulosus, assembly GCF_040894005.1. Lineage (NCBI taxonomy): Eukaryota > Metazoa > Chordata > Amphibia > Anura > Leptodactylidae > Engystomops > Engystomops pustulosus. The sequence goes on along the minus strand of NC_092416.1, from coordinate 108,625,736 downwards.
GTTGCTGACCATGTCCATCCCTTTATGACCACAATGTACCCAACATCTGATGGCTACTTTCAGCAGGATAATGCGCCATGTCATAAAGCTGGAATCATCTCAGACTGGTTTCTTGAACAGGACAATGAGTTCACTGTACTCAAATGGCCTCCACAGTCACCAGATCTCAATCCAATAAAGCATCTTTGGGATGTGGTGGAACGGGAGATTCGCATCATGGATGTGCAGCCGACAAATCTGCGGCAACTGTGTGATGCCATCATGTCAATATGGACCAAAATCTCTGAGGAATGCTTCCAGCACCTTGTTGAATCTATGCCACGAAGAATTGAGGCAGTTCTGAAGGCAAAAGGGGGACCAACCCGTTACTAGCATGGTGTACCTAATAAAGTGGCCGGTGAGTGTATATTAGTAATAGCAGCCCTATATAACAATCCAACAGCAAAGACCTACACGTCCGGCTCCGTATCTAAGTATTTCAAAATAAAAAACGGAACCCGTCAGGGATGCCCCCATCACCATTAATTTTCGCTCTTATGATGGAACCCTTTGCACAACAAATAAGAAACTCCCCACATATAACAGCCATTCAAATAGGACCCACAAACCATAAAATTGGTCCTTTCGCGGACGATGTAATCATTTGTTTGACATCTCCGGAAAACTCTTTACCCCATGTTTCTAAAATCATCAGAGAATTTGGCTTAGTTGGCTATTACAAAGTTATTGAATCTAAATCTTTAATATGGGTGTCAGGATCAGTGGATCCTCTGGACCACCGCGGGAGATGTAACTAGGCAACACCCGGAACCGGAGCCTAGCGGCACCTGGTATTCACCAGAGCCCGCCGCAAAGCGGGTTGGACTTGCTGCGGCAGGATACCACTAGGTCGTTCCCAGCTGTGACTAGCCCACGGTGGCAGCCGAGGTCGAGGTACCTTAGCGGATGACAATCTCGTAGACAGGTCCAGGCACAGGGTCAGGGCAGGCGGCAGAGATGCAACGTCAGGTTCAAGTCCGGGGTCAGCAACAGGAGGTCCAGGCAGAAGGGGACGGGAACACAGGCACAGGAACACAGCAACACGGAGGAACACGGGAAACACAGGACTTGGGAGCGGAGACACACAGGAACGCAGGAATACACAGGAACGCAGGAATACACAGGAACGCAGGAATACACAGGAACGAAGGAATACTCGCTTGGAAGCTTTCTCTAAGGCTATAAGGCACAAAGATCCGGCAAGGGTCACAGGAAGGGGAAGAAACTTATAGCAGGCCAGCGCCAATTATTGGCGCGCTGGCCCTTTAAATCTAAGAGTGACGGCGCGCGCGCGCCCTAGGAGCTGCGGGAGCCAAGGAGGACATCGCGGGAGCCAGGGAAGGTGAGCGGGACCCGGGACCGGGGGCAGCAGCAGGAACACGGGTGCACCCGCGATCTGAGACAGCGATCGCGGGAGCACCCGTGACAGTACCCCCCCCTTCGGCCTCCCCCTCTTCTTCTTGCGGCCAATAAACCTCTGGAGGAGAGTCCGATCCAAAATGTTCTCTTCGGGCTCCCAGGATCTCTCCTCAGGCTCGAACCCCCTCCAGTCTACAAGAAAGAACCGCTTACCCCTCACGAACTTCATGTCCAGAACTTCCTTAACCTCATAGACGTCTGGGGAATCCGCCTCAGGAGCAGGAGGAGGGGATTGTTGGGAGAAATGGTTCAGGATGACAGGTTTCAGAAGGGAGACATGGAAGGAGTTCGGTATACGCATAGAAGGAGGAAGGCGGAGTTTGTAGGCCACTTGATTGATGCGCTTGATTACCTCGAAAGGACCAAGGAACCGGGGACCGAGCTTGTAGCTAGGTATCTTGAGTCGGACGTATCTGGAAGATAACCATACTTTTTCACCAGGAGAAAAGACGGGAGGAGCCCGACGCCTCTTATCAGCCTGGGTCTTGATACGGTCTGTAGCTCGCAGAAGAGACTGGCGGGTCTGGTTCCAAATAGAGTTGAGGTCCAACAGCAGATCCTCAACCGCAGGGACATCAGAGGGAGTAGACAGCGGAAGAAGAGGGCGAGGAATACGTCCATAGACCACGAAGAATGGAGACAAGCCAGTAGACCCAGAGTCCAAGGAATTATATGAGAACTCAGCCCAGGGTAGGAGGTCAGCCCAGTTGTCCTGACGGGCTGAGACGAAGTGACGGAGATAGCAGCCCAAAGTCTGGTTCACCCTCTCCACTTGACCATTAGCCTGAGGGTGGTAGGCAGAAGAAAAGTCAAGGTTGACCTGCAGTTGGTTACACAAGGAACGCCAGAATTTAGACACAAACTGGACTCCACGATCGGACACTATGTGCAGCGGAAGACCATGCAGCCGGAAGATATGTCTGAAGAAAAGGCTGGCAAGCTGTGGAGAAGACGGAAGACCTGGAAGAGGAACAAAATGTGACATCTTCGAAAACCGGTCCGTCACCACCCAGATGACAGTACAGCCCGAGGAGACAGGCAGATCAGTGACAAAATCCATTGCCACGTGGGACCACGGGCGACTGGGTATCGGCAACGGTAATAACAGTCCAGCTGGCTTGAGACGAGAGGCTTTGTTGCGGGCACAGGAGGAGCAGGATCCCACAAACTCCCGAACATCTTTGACCAGGTCAGGCCACCAGTAGTAGCGGGAGATGAGGGCCACGGTGCGTTGCACCCCAGGGTGCCCAGCCACACGGGAAGAATGTCCCCAAGACAAAATCCTCTTCCGAAGAGCAGGTCTAACATATGTCTTGCCAGGAGGTAGCTGCCGAAGATCAACAGGAGCTGCAACAACAAGCTGGTCCGGAGAAATTATATGCCGAGGAGCTGGTTCCTCTCCAGTCACATCAGAGGCACGGGATAGGGCATCAGCCTTGACGTTCTTGTCAGCCGGACGAAAATGGATTAGCAGGTTGAAATGGGAAAAGAACAATGACCACCGGGCTTGCCTGGGATTCAGGCGCTGGGCTGACTGGAGGTATAACAAGTTCTTGTGGTCAGTGTACACACATACAGGATGAAGAGCACCCTCCAGAAGATACCGCCATTCCTCCAGAGCAAGTTTAATGGCCAGGAGCTCTCGGTCACCAATCGAATAATTTCTTTCAGTTGGGGAAAATGTTTTTGAAAAGAAGCCGCAAGTGGAAGTTCGGCCCCTGGGCCCTTTTTGGGTGAGGACCGCTCCAGCTCCCACGGAGGACGCATCCACCTCAAGAAAGAAAGGTTTGTCGGTATCAGGCCTAGACAGTACTGGAGCTGAGGCAAAAGCGGACTTTAGCTTGGAGAAGGCCTCTTCAGCTGTAGGAGACCAGGAACGTGGATTGGCACCCTTCTTAGTGAGGGCCACGATGGGAGACACCACAGTGGAAAAATGGGGAATAAACTGTCGATAATAATTTGCAAACCCCAGGAACCTCTGTATGGCTCGGAGGCGCTCTGGGCGAGGCCACTGAAGAACTGCAGACAGTTTTGCGGGATCCATCTGGAGGCCTTTGTCGGAAATTATATAACCAAGAAATGGAAGACTGTGCTGGTGAAACTGGCATTTCTCCAGTTTGGCGTAGAGATGGTTGGCACGAAGTCGATCAAGAACTTGGCGTACGTGTCTCTGGTGGGATTCAAGGTCCGGAGAGTACACCAGGATGTCATCCAGGTAGACCACGACACATGTATAGAGGAGGTCCCGGAAAATGTCATTAACAAATTCTTGAAAGACAGCAGGGGCATTACACAGTCCAAAGGGCATTACTAAATATTCAAAATGCCCATCCCGGGTATTAAACGCCGTCTTCCACTCATTGCCCTTGCGGATCCGGATGAGATTGTAAGCACCCCGAAGATCCAGTTTGGAGAACACCTTGGCGCCGCGCAGGCGATCAAAGAGTTCCGTGATCAACGGCAAGGGGTATCGGTTTTTAACCGTAATCTTATTAAGCCCACGATAGTCTATACAGGGACGTAAGGAGCCGTCTTTCTTGGTGACAAAGAAGAATCCTGCACCAGCCGGAGAGGAGGACTTGCGTATGAAACCCCTCTTAAGATTCTCCTTGATGTATTCAGACATAGCAGCCATCTCAGGAACAGAAAGCGGATAGACCCTACCTCTGGGGAGAGTAGCACCCGGAAGGAGATCCACAGGGCAATCATAGGAACGATGTGGAGGTAGCGTCTCAGCTTGTCTCTTGGAAAACACATCTGCGAAGTCCATATACGGATCGGGAAGTCTCTGCTGGGATTTGTGAGACAACGTAGAAGTCCTGACAGGCAGTGGATGAAGGACCTGCATGCAATGTGAGGAACAATCCGGACCCCAACGGAGAATCTCTCCAGAAGACCAGTCCAGAACAGGGGCGTGAAGCTGCAGCCAGGGGAGGCCCAGCAGTAGAGCAGATGTGCTTTGGGGCAGCACAAAAAAAGAAAGTCTCTCTTGATGTAGGGCACCAACTTGCAGAAGCAGGGGTTCCGTGCGAAACCAGATGGGCACGGAGAGAATCTGACCATTGACCGAGGCAATGGACAATGGCTTCTCGAGACGAACCACCGGGAAGTGATGCTGAGAGACCAAGGCTGCATCCACAAAGTTCGCTGTAGAGCCAGAATCCAGGAAGGCAGAAACCTGGATCTGGGTACCGGTGCCAGCGCTGAGGAGCACGGGAAGAGTCAGACGTGGAGAAGCTGTACTTACACCTAGGGACGCCTCTCCCAAGAAGCCTAGGTGCTGGCGTTTCCCGGACGTTGAGGACGGACAGGACAGGAACTGATGAAGTGCTCTGGGCTGGCACAGTACAGACAGAGGTTCTCCTGTCGTCGTCTTGAACGCTCCTGTAGGGAGAGCCGAATTCTGTCCACCTGCATAGGTTCCTCAGCAGACAATTCAGGCGAAGGCTGGAGAGGTCTTTGAAAGGCAGGAGCCAGGCGAGGAAAACGTCTTACCCGGGCTTGAGGGTGCTCGGTGCGGAGTTCCTCGGCGCGTTCCTTGAACCGAACATCAATCCGAGTGGCCAGAGTGATAAGACCACCCAGAGTTGACGGCAGGTCCCGAGCAGCCAGAGCGTCCTTAACCTGCGCAGAGAGTCCCTTCTTAAAGGTAGCGATGAGGGCTGCATCGTTCCAGGCAAGTTCAGAGGCCAGGGTGCGGAACTGAACCGCATACTCTCCCACAGACGAGCTGCCTTGGCGCAGGTTCAGTAAAGCAGTCTCGGCAGAAGAGGCCCGTGCAGGTTCCTCAAATACGGCCCGGAACTCTGCCAGAAAAGCAGAGAGAGTAGTCGTGACTGGGTCGCCTCTATCCCAAAGAGGGGTAGCCCAGGCCAGAGCTTTCCCGGAGAGGAGACTGACGAAGAATGCCACCTTAGACCGCTCCAAGACAAATTGCGAAGGCATGAGCTCTATTTGCAGAGAGCACTGAATTATAAAGCCCCGGCAATCCTTGGGGTCTCCGTCAAACTTGCTGGGCATAGACAGCCGAAGTCGGGGTTCAGCGGCAGGAGGACAGACCGGAACGGCAGGGGTCGCTGGAGCGGGCACAGGAGCCTGTTGTTGTTGCTGGGTGGCTAGCAGCTGTTGCAGCATGGTGGTGACTTGATCCAGCTGTTCACGCTGAGCGGCAATCTCCCGGGATTGCTGGACCACAATGGCGGCAAAGTTGGGACGAGTAGGAAGCGGAACCTCGGCGGGATCCATGGCCGGATCTTACTGTCAGGATCAGTGGATCCTCTGGACCACCGCGGGAGATGTAACTAGGCAACACCCGGAACCGGAGCCTAGCGGCACCTGGTATTCACCAGAGCCCGCCGCAAAGCGGGTTGGACTTGCTGCGGCAGGATACCACTAGGTCGTTCCCAGGTGTGACTAGCCCACGGTGGCAGCCGAGGTCGAGGTACCTTAGCGGATGACAATCTCGTAGACAGGTCCAGGCACAGGGTCAGGGCAGGCGGCAGAGATGCAACGTCAGGTCCAAGTCCGGGGTCAGCAACAGGAGGTCCAGGCAGAAGGGGACGGGAACACAGGCACAGGAACACAGCAACACGGAGGAACACGGGAAACACAGGACTTGGGAGCGGAGACACACAGGAACGCAGGAATACACAGGAACGCAGGAATACACAGGAACGCAGGAATACACAGGAACGCAGGAATACTCGCTTGGAAGCTTTCTCTAAGGCTATGAGGCACAAAGATCCGGCAAGGGTCACAGGAAGGGGAAGAAACTTATAGCAGGCCAGCGCCAATTATTGGCGCGCTGGCCCTTTAAATCTAAGAGTGACGGCGCGCGCACGCCCTAGGAGACGGGGACGCGCGCGCCGAGCTGCGGGAGCCAAGGAGGACATCGCGGATAGGACTGAATTCCTATCTGTCCACCCATTATGATTAATTTATACGGGCTAACTAAAATCTAGTAGCAACATTTGCTAACTCATTAGAATAAACAGAGGAACTTATATGGGCACTGTTATTTGTTTTCCGTTATTTGTAACTTTTTTCTTTGCTATGACATGTATTGCTTGATATATAACTATACCTTTTGAAACTCTGATATTATATGCTATCATTTGTATCTATTGTAATACATGCACTGTTGTATCTTTTACTTGTTCTGATATAACAAAACAATAAAAAGAAAGATACAAAAATTTTTTTTTAGGACTGTACGATCTTCTGATCACTTTTTATTGAATTTTTTATATTTTTCAAAATGGCAAGTGTCATTTTCAAATTCGGGCGCTATTTTACATTACAGGGTTAAACACAGTTTATTATATTATATTTTGATAGATTGGGCATTTTGGGATGTGGCAATAACTAATGTGTTTGTGATTTTTACTGTTTATTTATATCAGTTCTAGGGAAAGGGGGGTGATTTGAATTTTTAGGTTTTCTTTAGGCCTCCATGCGCATCAATCCTTTTGAAGCAGCTAGCAGTTACCGGCTATGGAGAGGGCTATGGGAACTTAGCGGCGACCCGTGACGCGCTATTACGTTATGGGTCGTTAAAGGGTTAATTGTGGCATCCAACTGATAGAGTCTAACGAACACTTCCGTAACTGATGCAAGTGTACATTGGTGAAGGAAGCTGTGAGCACAACTGAGAAGTCCTCACTGCTCCCAAGGACCTTTTCTGCCACCCCTCTTTGTTCTAGCTGCTCCCGGATCCTCTCCTGCCACATCACTCTGTGTCCTCCCAGCTCCCGGATCCTCTCCGATAAATTCACTCTGTGTCCTTGCTGCTCACAGGTCTTTTCCTGCCACTCCAGTCTGTATCCTGACTCCTGAGATTGGTTCTATGCTCCGGGTTAAGGACACTGACAAGAACTGTCCCAGGAGCAGGAGAGGACCCAGAAGTGGTTACTGTACTGCTCTTAGGTACTTCCCTGCACCTGGCAAAGCTCGGCTCTGGTTCCTAATGCCGCAGAGTTTTACAGGGAGCAGAAGAGGAGCCAGGACAGGAGTTCATTTTTTAATCTTTTGTTTGCTCTGGGGATCTCCAGTATCAGTAGTTTTATGCTCTTTTATTATCTGCTATGTTGTCTTCCAGTATTAGTAGTTTATGCCCTGTAGTTCTGCAGTATTGTTAGTCTGCTATGGGTCTCCAGTATTAGTCTGCTATGGTATCTCCAGTACAGGCAGTCCCCGGGTTACGTACAAGATGGGGTCCGGGGTTTGTTCTTAAGTTGAATTTGTATGCAAGTCGAAACTGTATATTTTATAATTGTAGATCCAGACAAAAAAAAAATTTGGCCCCAGTGACAATTGGAGTTTAAACATTTTTTGCTGTAATGGGACCAAGGATTATCAATAAAGCTTCATTACAGACGCCTTACAGCTGATCATTGCAGCCTGGGACTATAGTAACATCCAGAGAGCTTCACCAGAGGTCACAGGGGTCTGTCTGTAACTATGGGTTGTCTGTAAGTCGGGTGTCCTTAAGTAGGGGACCACCTGTACTATTATTTTCCGCTCTGGGGTCTGCACTATTATAGTCTGCTTTGAATATAGTGTTTGGTAAATGGGGTGGTATCTATTGCTGTACTGCGTTATTCATAATCTCTGGGATTGCATTTTTTGCTGTACTGTGGTTGTAGATGTGTCTAGGGTCCTGGTTACTGATGTGGCCCCTTAAAGTTCAGCAGTTTGACAATGTGGACATTGGACCAATTAATGTTGTTCACCCCTAGTCTAAATCCTTAAATTAGAACAGGCATTTAAAGCGAATTTCAGACTTTTTATCATTTATATTATAAACTCCAACAAAATTTTCACCAACTTCACAGCCCTGATAAGCTAAGTGAGGTATATTAGTACTTAAAGAAGACTTGTCACCAGAATTTTACCACCCTGACTAACAATGCCTGCTGATAAAGGGTTACAAGTCCTCCATATATCACGTAAAATGACACTGAGACACTGTACCGTAATTACAGTTGTTTTTCTGATATGCAAATTAGCTTTTCTGGCTCATGTGTGCTGGCTGCAACTCTTCTGTCTCCTGGGCTGCCAGTTAACCACCCTCAATTATTTTGACTCACAGCTCTGCATTGTGTTAAATGTCTTGTGTCTAGAGCGACATAATCTCAGATCCTTTAGTCTCCCAACAGTAGCAAACTGTACCTGCACTGTACTGTAAGTATTTGATCACATGAAATCACAGCAGCCTCCATGGAGGATGGAGAGTAGTAGAAGTCCATAGAGGCTGCTGTGATTTGATGTTATCAGATACATATATTGAAATTTTGCAAATGTAAAGGGTACAGGACCTTTGATGACATCATCCTGGTCACATGACATGAACTGCTAAATGCTAAAGAGGCATAAGGCATGGGTGTCACGGGTGTCCCTGCGATCCATGCCTCGGATCACAGGCACACCCGTGTCCCTGTCCATGGCGCTGCCCGCCAGGCCCCTCCCTTACCTTGCTCCTGTCCTGTATAGACCGTGCGTGTGTCCCTGCTCCCTAGGGTGCACACGCACTGGCACTCGAAGATTTAAAATGCCAGAGGACCTCTGATTGGCACTGCCAAATCTGGGTTTCCCCCGCCAAGGTGCTGATTTAAATACTGGCTGATCTTACCAGCGTTGTTGTCCATCAGTCCCAGCAGAATTGCTTCACAAGGAGAGCTGCTTGGTCAAGTCACCGCCACGCTGCTTGCCACTCAGCACCAGAGTCAGATTCCAGTGACTGCTCCTGCGACTGCTGAACCTAGGCTCAGACTCTCAATGCCCGACAAGTATGATGGGGACCCCAAGTCTGCAGGGGTTTTATTACATAGTGTTCGTTGCACATAGAACTGATGCCTTCCCAGTTTGTCACCGAAAGCTCCAAGGTGGCATTCATCCTCAGCCTCCTATCCGGGAAAGCCCTGGCCTGGGCTACCCCTCTATGGGACAGAGGCGATCCAGTCCAGGTGTTGTCAGGAAAATCTCTGCCTATACTGTGCCAGTCCTAAGCACTTCATTGGGGCTTGTCCTGTCCGTCCCCAGCGTCCGGAAAACACCAGCACATAGGGTTCTTGGGTGAAGAATCCCTGGGTGTGAATACAGCTTCTCCATGCCTGACAGTTCCTGTCCTCCTCAGTGTCAGTACCCGCACTCCTATGCAAGTCTCAGCTTTCTTGGATCCTAGTTCTGCTTTGTGGATGCTGCTCTGGTCTCCCAGCATCACATTCCGGTGGTTACTTTTGTCAAATCTTTAGTCAGTGGACAAATCCTGTCCGTTCCGGTACTGCACTGAGCCTGTCTCTCTGCAAATTGGAGGGCGGGGGAGATCCTGCGTTGTGTCTCTCAAGTCCTTGGAGAGTCTATCTGCATGCTACAGGGACTTTGCCGATGTTTTTTTTTTCCAAAAAACAAGCAGAGACTTTGCTACCGCATCATCCCTATGGTTGCCCTGTGGATCTCCTGCTGGGTGCCTCTTCTTTAAGAGGTCATGTCTACCCTATTTCAGTTCTAGAAACGGCTTGCAGGGAGACTTCATATGAAAATCCTCCTCTCTGGCTGGCGCAGGTTTCTTTTTCGTGACCAAAAAGGACGGCTCCCTCTGTTCTTGTATTGATTATCGCAGGCTGAACAAGGACACGGTTAAACAACACTACCTCCTTCTGTTGATTACTGAGCTTTTCGACCGCCTGCACGGCTCCAAGTTTTTTCCCAAGCTGGACCTTCGTGGGGCCTAAAACCTCATTCAGATCTGCAAGGGAGCCGAATGGAAGACAGAATTTAACACCCGTGATGGACATTTTGAGTACTTAGTGATGCTATTTAGGCTCCAGCTGTCTTCCAGGAGTTTGTGAATGACATTTTCAGGGATCTGCTGTATACATGTTTCATGGTCTACGTCAAGTTCTTGGCTGATGTTAATAAGTGCATTCCAATTTGGGAATTGCTCCTGTGTCCTTTTCCTCTTTCTGCGTTGACATGACCCCGGACATGACCTTAGAACTTGGAGCCCTGTGCAGCAACTTTTTTTAACAAGGGGCGTGTGACACACTTCTCGACTGTGGTCTGACTGTGCAACAGAAAGCCCGTTTCAGTGACTAAATGTCAGGGTTCGGGATTAGTGGATCCTCTGGACCACCGCAGGAGATGGTACTAGCCAACACCTGGGACCAGGATCTAAGTGGCACCTGGTTTTCACCAGAGCCCACCACAAAACGGGATGATCTTGCTGTGGCATGGTACCACCAAGCCGAGGTCGAGGTACCTTTACGGAAGACAGACTCGTGGTCGTTTCCAGGCAAAGGGTTAGGGCAGATGGCAAAGATGCAAGGTCAGGTCCAAATCCGTGGTCAGCAACAGGAGGTCCAGGCAGGATGGGAACAGGAACAGAGGCACACAGGAGCACAGCAACGCAGGAACACAGAAATATGGAGGAACTCTGGTAACACAGGAACATGGAGGGACTCTGGTAACACCAGAACACGGCAACATGGGAACACAGGACTCAGGAGCAGGAACAAGTAGTCGCCCCACGGTTTAGCGTGGGGGGGGCTATAGGAAGGGAAAGAGGTTGGGGCAAGCTCAGGGAACACTATCCCCTGTCTTCTGTGTTACCCAATCCTAACAGTTTTTTCCCAGATCAATTTGAGGTTATGCACCAATTCTTTCACTGCATATTTATATATGTCAGGAGGGAGCTGCCGCAGATCCACTGGAGCAGAAAGAATCAGTCTTTCAGGAGGGTTAACATGCTGCGGAGCCGGTTCTTCCCCAACCACATCGGAGGCACGACAGAGAGTATCGGCCTTGACATTCTTCTCAGCAGGGTGGAAGTGGATCAGGAAATTAAAGCGAGAAAAGAAAAGGGACCAGCGAGCTTGTCGTGGGTTGAGGTGCTGATCAGTCTGGAGCTACAGGAGATTCTTGTGGTCCGTATACACACAGTCCAGATGATGAGCCCCCTCCAGAAGATAGCGCCACTCTTCCACGGCAAGTTTAACAATGAGAAGTTCACGATCTCCAATGGTGTAACTCCTCTTGGCAGCGGAGAAGGTCTTGGAGAAAAAATGCACAAGTGAGTGTTCATCCTTTAGACCCTTTCTGGGCGAGAACAGCTCCAGCACCTACAGAGGAAGCATCTACCTCAAGTTGGAATGGTTTCTCTGTGTTAGGCCGTCTTAGGACAGGGGCAGAAGCAAAGGCAGATTTAAGCTTGGAAAATGCTTCTTCGGCCGCCGGAGGCCAGAATTTAGAATCAGCATTCTTTTTTTTTTAACGCCACAATGGGAGACACGAGAGAGGAAAAATGCGGCATAAACTGTGGGTAGTAATTGGCGAAACCCAGGAATCTCGGCGGGATCCATGGCCAGATCTTACTGTCACGGTTCGGGATCAGCGGATCCTCTGGACCACCGCGGGAGATGGCACTAGCCGAAACCTGGAACGGGAATCTGAGTGGCACCTGGTTTTCACCAGAGCCCGCCGCAAAGCGGGATGGTCTTGATGCGGCCAGGTCGTTCCACAGGTGAGACTACCCTGTGGTGGCAGCCTACCTTTACGGAAGACAGACTCGTGGTCGTGTCCAGGCACAGGATCTGGCAGGGAATGCAGGAAGTGGCCAGCTTTTATAAAATTCCAGGAAATGACCAGCACCAATTAGCAGTGGGCTGGCCCTTTAAATCTTTAAGCGCTGCCGCACGCACGCCCCAGGTGGCGGGGCAGAGCATGGAGAGGTAAAGCAGTAAGGGGGGAGGAGGGGGCCGCGGAGGTGCCAGGGACCGGAGAGAGACACGGGTGTACCCGCTACCTGCAACGTGGGTCGCGGGGACACCTGTGACACTAAATTTGTCACGTGACTAGTGCATCCGTGGCAGAAAATGTGCCGTGGACACCTGTTAAATACACGTGCAAATAAGTTTTCCAAAGTGTTAAATGGATAACAATACCTCCTTTTGCTACCTTGAAAGGCAGCCCCCTTAAAATAAAGTATGACCTACAAGAAGTCTAAAAACATGATGTGGGATTAAGCAGTATATCTATTCCATAAGGAACAGACTCCCAACTGTAGACAGCACTGTTTTGACCTGGTTGGGTCTCCGCAGTATAGCATAGGGATCTGATTTGGCTATGTGAGAGGCTATTGACTAGGACCAGACAGTAGGTGTTCTCCTTAAAGAGACATTGCCAATTAAGGCCACCTTAAAGGTGTGTGGAGACTTAAAGCCATAGATGCTCCACTAGGGAATTCTGGGAAGAATGCAAATAAGTTTTCCAAGGTGTGAAATGGAAAACAATGCCTCCTTTTGCTACCTTGAAAGGCAGCATTCCCTTAGAGCGCCAGCGGAAGGGGAACTGTCCAGCAACCTGGGGGCATTGTAAAGTTGAGGATTTGGGATCCACATCATGTTTTTAGACTTCTTGTAGGTCATACTTGATGTTAAGGGGGCTGCCTTTCAAGGTAGCAAAAGGAGGTATTGTTGCACCCAGTCTTCTTTTAAACCCCAAGCAAGCCGAAGCCATGGCTCCAGCAAGCAAGGAGGCAAGGAGAAAGAAGCAGAAGACCCCCAAGGAAGCCCCAAGACTGGAGGAGGAAGCCCCAAAACCTGAGGCTGAAACCCCAAGACTGGAGGCTGAAGACCCAAGATCGGAGGTACAGACCCCAGGACCTGCAGCTGTCCCCAACCCCGAAGCCCCCACCACTTATCCGGTTCAGAAGCCACCCAGGAAGACCCAGGAGCCCCCAAAGCTCCCTCCCTACATGAGGGACACGGTGGCCCTGAAACTGAAGGAGGTGGATGGAAGGGTGCCGGACATGTCCAAGGACATCTTCTGAAAGAAGATGCTGCTGGACCAGGGGATCCTAACCCACAAGATTTTTGGGATCCAAGCTATGGTCGCCGGGATCTTTTACGTGACCTTCATATCCATGTCAGTCTGTAAGAGGTATTGGGAAGCAGTAAAAGCTGCGATGCCGGATTCCCCCTTTTCCAAATTCTTATGCAGCTGCCTGCTACAGAGGGAGGAGAGGAGGATCATCGTGTCAATGTGGAACCTGCGGACCCCCGGCAAGGACATCGAGACATTCCTCCAAAAAGGTACTGCACAGTGGTGAGGGGCCCGAAAAGGTCCTGAACTGCTACGACCTATGGATGGGCAAGTGGTCTGCGACACTCCTGCTGCAGAAGGATTCTGCATCAGCAGATGGTTTCAAGCAACCTGCCCCAAGCGTTCATGTTGGGCAACTCCCACGGACTCATCTATTACCCGGATATGCCGCAAACCTGCAGGACGTGTGGCAAGACGGGTCATCAGATGAAGGCCTGCAAGGAGGAAACCTGCAAGAATTGCAGGGTTACAGGCCATGAAACCAAAGATTGTCCCAGGAAATCTACTTGTAACCTTTGCGGCTACGTCTACAAAACCTGTCCACAAAGGAGGAAAACTTGGGCAGAGGTGGCTGCCTCGGCTCTGGGAAAGGGCTATGAAGCTCGCTCCCCTGCTGAGACAACAAAGAAGCCCAAAGCAAAGGTGTCTGGTGGGCAGCTGGCAGAACAAAAGAAGTCGTCAAAGAATGTGACTTAGCCTTCCAGGAATGTGGCCAAGCCTGCCAAGGTGTCAAAACTGCAGACGGGTAAGACAAAGAAGGTGACACCTTCCCTCCCTCCCAGGCCAACTCCAAATCCTCCCTTCCCCCCACTGAGACCACCATCAACCCCCTAGTCGGGGTCTCAGCAGTTCAGCCACCAGCCCATAAGGCAACCCCCCAGGAATCAGCGGCACTAACCCAAACCCCTCCCCCCTCTGCTGATCCCCTAGCTTACACGGTGGAGAACTCCCCCCCCCCCCAGGCCTTGTCTCTTTTTCTGTCCTCACAGATCCAGATACTGAGAAAAAGACAAAGAAGAAAATGAAGAGGAAGCCCAGTAGCAGAGACCACCAGGAAAATAGTACTGGTAGAGAAGGAACAGCCCTCCACCTCCGCTATAGACGGGAATCTGGAAGAAGACTTTGGGATGATGCTAGAGGATTTCTATCCTGAAAGCCCCGGCTAACATGACCTGCCAGGACCCCTCAATCCAATAATGGAAGAGATGCTGGACATGGCAGAAGCATCCCAGATCCTCCAGCAGACAAAGCCACCTGACGGGATATGTAACTAGGGCTGTATCATCCCAACCTAACCACCCTCTTTTTTTTTTTCCATGATGGCGAATCTAACTATTTTCTCCATTAATGTTAGAAGCATTAGAGATAAGTTTCGTTGTTCGACTGTACTAACCTTTCTTGCCTCCCAACCAGGTGATGTTTTTATGTCGCAGGAATGTGCCATCCCCTCCCCTAGGTCCTACCAACATCTGGCCAGGCAGTGGAGTCACGGCCCGTCCTACTGGTCCGGGGGGGGGGGGGGGGGAGACGACTGTAAGTCTGCAGGCACCACCATCCTTCTCAGGGGAAGCGCCTTCACGCTTGATTCCGCCCAGGAGCTATTCTGCGGCCGACTTCTGGTCGTAGATGGCTCCTGGGCGGGTGAGCCCGTGCGGCTAATCAGCGTGTCATCCCCTGACAAGGGTGACAAGTGGAACAGCTCCTTCCCTTACAACTGGGATCCTACCTGCTACTATGCCAAGGCGGTGGAATCCAGGATGCCTAGCGTCTTATGAACTGCTTCAAAGACGTCTTGTGGTACACCAAGAAGCGCCTCACCATGCACAGAAAAACTCTGTCCATCCAGGAATGTCACCGGCTAGTCTTGAGCCAGCTCAGAGACTACGCCTCCCTTGACAGCAGGGTGGACTTAGAAGAAGAGGACTGACAAGCCACTTCTTCATTTTTCTCTTGTGGACTTTGTTTTTCTTGTTTTACTTGACCATGGACTTTACTTAGGGAGTTATGGGACTTTGCCTCTTTCCTCACAGATGGAGGCATCCAGGAAGAAGAAGACTTACCATCCTTTCCTCCACCCCCCCCCCCTACCTCCCTCCTGTGTCTGTGATTTTTCAATAAAGCTTTGGGCCTGTGACAACCTACCCCCTTCAACTTTTAACTCCCCCCTCCCATCTGTATACCCTGTTGCAGGTTAGTTGTTTTAATTGAAAAATGTGTGTTTTTTGTTTGCCTGAGCTAGTATGCTAGAGTAGCACTTATTCTGCCATAGTGTTAGGATAGGTGCTAGGAGTGTATCTTAATTTATTGTGTGCTTTGTACAAAGCCCATGCTGCGTCATGGCACACACTGGGGGACATTTACATAAAGTGTCGGTGTCTGCATTGGCTTTGTTACCGACCTGCTCTCGGTAAGAAGACACACATTTAATATTGTGTAGCTGTGCAGATAAATTTCTGGCGCCGAGACCATTTTCTGTCCCTGGGACCAAAATCTGTCCCGAGAACCAGAAATGTGTCCAACAGTCAGAGAACAGGCAACAGTGCAATAGCACTCTTTTGTGTCCCTGCTAGACCAAATTTCTTTTGGTCTACTTTACGCCAGTTTACAGCGTCCAAAAATGGCTGTGACACATATTAATTGTGTCTGAGTTTCAACTCTGCCAAAGCCACGCCCCTTTTCAGAGAAGAGTCGGAGCAGGTGGAAAAAGTAATTTTTTCTGTCCCCGACAGCTAATAAATAGGTAGGAGAGCAGAAGATGCGGTGAAAGCACCACAAAACTGGCGGAAACACCATAGTAAATGTCCCCCACTGTCTGTAAGTTTTACTGTGCATCTGTGAATAAAGGCTCTTTCAATCAAAACAGTCTTTTGTAAACACTAAGTGTGAATCTTAATTTATTGTATATTTCGTGTCGCAGTCTGTGCTGTGAAAAAAAACGAACAAAAAAAAAAACTGTCTTTTGTAAATATGGGACTTATTTATACGTATTATTTAATTCTTAACCCCTTATCACCGACACTAGTTTTCAGCTCAATGACCAGACTCGATTTTTCAAATCTGACATGTCTCACGATAATTGGTTATAACTTTGGAACGCTTTAACATATCCGGGTGATTTTGAGAGTGTTTTCTCGTGACACATTGTACTTCATGTTAGTTATAAAATTTAAGTGATACGTTTTGCGTTTCGTTCTGAAAAAAAGTGAAAATTTGGCAAAAATTTGTAAAAATTCTTCATTTTCCAAGTTTGAAATGTTCTGGTTTCCAGACAAGATGTAAAACTACCCAAAAAGTTTGATAATTAACATTTACAGAATATCTGCTTTATGTTGGGATGATATTTTATGCTTACAGTCATTTTTCTAGGATGTTATGAGGCGCAGAACTTTAGGTGCGATTTTTCTTATTTTCATGAAAATTGCCAAAACTCACATTTTGAGGGAAAACTCAGCTTTCAGGTGACTTTGAGAGGCCTAAATAATAGTAAAACCCCATAAATTACCCCACTATAGAAACTTCACCCCTCAACATATGTAAAACAACTTCTATTAAGTCCATTAACCCTTTAAGTGTTTCACATGGGTTAAAAAATATGGACCTGCAATTTAGAAACTATAGAATTTTTTTTGGAAAATACATTCATTTAGGCCAAAACTGACATTTTCAGAATAAATTAAATGATGAAACGCACTGCAACACTTGATGCCCAATTCCTCCCGAGTTTACTGATACCCCATATGTGGTGGTAAACTGCTGTACGGGCGCATGGCCGAGTATAGAATGAATGGAGGCGCCATGTACAGCAGATTTGTATTGTCACATTGTGCGACCTATACATTTTTTTCTTTTTGGTAATGCGAACATAAAAGGGCTCATTATGTACGGGATGAGATACAATGTATAAATAATTTATTTTGGGAGTCTAAAGCTAATTCATGAGATTTTATTAACTATTTCAAGGGGGACACAAACAAAATCATCAATTTTTATTTTGGATTGTTAGCATTTTTCCCCCCCCCGCTCACCGTAACGTAAAAATAATATTTTATCTTTATTTTCTGGTTCACTACGATTGCGGTGATACCTCATTTATATAGTTTTTCTTATTTTTGCTCAATTTTCCTGAGCAATATTGGAGAAAATCGCATTGTTTTTACTATTGACAACTTTTCAGGGCCATAACTTCTGTATTTTTCTGTTGTCAGATCTGGTTGAGGGCTTATTTTTTGCAAAAACAGTTGTTCTTTTCAGTCGTATCATATTAGGGAACATAACTTTTTTTGATCACTTTTTAGAACATTTTTTGTGATGGTGTTTGATGGAAAATTGTATATTATGGGAAGTTTTTCGAGTTTTTTTTTACGTAGTTCACCGAGCGGGTTCAATATTGATTTAGATTTATTGTACAGATTAATATGGACGCGGTGATATCATCCGATCGCTTATTCAAGCCTTTACACTGCAATACACTTGTATTGCAGTGTATACTGTAAGTAACTGAGCATGCTGAGCATGCTCAGTTACACACAGCCGGGTCCTGCCAGGAGGCGGAACCCGGCAGAGAGAGGAGCCGACAGCCCCGGGTCACTCGTCGGAACCCGGGGCTGAGGCAGGAGGGATCGGATCCCCCGGTAAGCACACCGGGGGGGTCCGATCCACAGGGGACACACAGGGGTCATGCTTGACCGCGGCGTGTAAGGGGTTAAACACCCGGGATCGGAGTTTTTCCGATCCCGGGTGTCAGTGCCGGGTCTGGGCTGTGATATCACAGCCCGACACCGGCACCTCTAGTACCCGATGTCCCAAAATCTTCTTCTGACGCGCCGCCGTAGAAAGGCGTCGCGTCAGAAGAAGTACCCTTAATGACCGCCGTAAAAAACCCGATAGGGCGGTCATTAAGGGGTTAATTATTTATGGCCCAGGATTTAGGATTTAAATCCTCTTCCTCCTCCTCCTTGAAACTCCTTCGTTGGAGTACAGGTGTGTGTAATTAAACCAATGAACGAATGATTGGACTTGATTAGGAACAGCACACACCTGTCCATGTAAGACCTCACATTGCAGGTCAGAGCACATGAGAATAATAAGTTCTAAGGAACCTCCCAAAGAGCTCAGAGAAATATTTGTGGCAAGACACAGATCTGGCCAAGAATATAAAAGAATTTCTGCAGCACTCAAGGTACAGAGCACAGTAGCCTCTATAATCCTTTAAATTGAAGAACCAGAACTCTTCCTCAGTCGTACAGCCAAACTAAGCAATCATGGCAGAAAAGCCTTGGTGAAAGAGGTAAAGAAGAAACCAAAATTTGTGGAGAGTGTCTGACTGGGTCCTCAATTTACTTAGGCAAATATTACAAAAAAGGCCTTAGAGCGGCCTCACTAAGACCCATTGGTCAGAAAAAGTGATATAAAATATACAAATATCTTTATTATTATCGCTTAAAAGGTGTGAGAATACCATTGCACACAAAAAGTTATTAACCCCTAGGGGACACAGCATCTTTTGGCCTAAAGGACGCGGCCCCATTTTTCAAATCTGGCCTGTGTCACTATAAGTGGTTATAGCGTGGGAACGCTGTGAGATATCCAGGGGATTTTGAGATTGTTTTCTCGTGACACATTGTACTTCAAATTAGTTTAAAAATTTGGATGAAATCTTTTGCGTTTAGTTATGAAAAAAAACAAAATTTGGCAAAAATTTTGAAAAATTCTTTATTTTCAACGTTCTAAATTCTCTACTTTTGATTCAGAAAGTCATAGCACCCAAATAAATTCATAACTTACATTTCCCAAATGTCTGCTTTATGTTGGCATGGGTTTTTCAGATTCCACATATTTTACTAGAATGTTATGAGGCTCAGAATTTGGGTGCCATTTTTCACATTTTTTGTAAAATCGCCAAAACCCGTATTTATAGGGACCTGCTCAACTTCTAATTGACACTGAGAGGCCTAAATAATAGCGAGACTCGTAAATTACCCCATTATGGAAACTGCACCCCTCAATGTATGAAAAACCACTTTTAAGAAGTTTGTTAACCCTTTACGTGTTTTATAGGGGTTAAAACAAAATGGAGGTGGAGTCTGCAAATTGTAATATTTTTTCACAATACACTCATTTTGGGTGGAAAATTAAACATTTGTAATGGATAAAATGAAAAAAGGCTCCACAAAGTTTGATACGCAATTTCTCCCGAGTACACCGATACCCTATATGTGGTGGTGACCTGCTGTATGGGTGCACGGCCGGGCATAGAAGAGAAGGAGGCGCCATTCAAATCAGATTTGCTATGTCACATTGTACAGGCTATAATTTTTTTCTTTTTTTTTATTGAGGACCTATAGGGGCTTATTTCTTTTGCCACATGAGATGCACTTTTCTAATACATAATTTTGGGGCATCTATAGCTAATTGGTGAGATTTAATTAACTCTTTGTTGGTGGAGGAAATGAAAATCATCAATTTTTAGGAAAATTTTTATGTGTTTTTTTTTTTTGGCCGTTAACCATAGCATGAAAATAGTATATTATTTTTATTCTATGGGTCGCCACGTTTATGAAAATACTTCATTTATATATTTTTTTTTAATTTTTTCCCATTTTTACTGAATAAAAAGTAATTTGGCAAAATTGTTGTTAATTTTAGCATCACCGTCTTTCATATGCATAACTTTTTTATTTTTCACCTAACAAATCTGTTTAAGGGCTTATTTTTTGCAAGAATGATAGCTCTTTTTAGTGGTCTTATTTTAGATTGCGTAACTTTTTAAAATCACTTTTTTAGAGCATTTTTAAAGGGCATTAATAAAAAATCATCTTTATCAGAGAGAGTTTTTTTAGGTTGTTTTTTACGGGGTTCACTTTGCGGATCTAATAACGATTCTGTTTTATTATACAGATTGTTACGGACGCAGGGATACCAAATATGTGGGGGTTTTGTGTATTTTATTCAATTGTACTGAATAAAAACTAATTTGGGGAAAATCTTATTCATTTTAGCATCACCATCTTTTTATATGCATAACTTTTTTATTTTTTGGCAGATAAATCTTGTTAGGGGCTTATTTTTTGCGAGAACAGTTGTTCTTTTTAGTGGGCTTATTTTGGAGTGCATAACATTTTTTAAATCACTTTTTAGAGCATTTTTTATAGGGTATTAATTAAAAATTATCTTTTTTCGGAATGTTTTTTGCGTTTTTTTCCTCCGGCGTTTACCGTGCGGGTCCAGTAACAATTCTGTTTTATTATGCAGATTGTTACGGACGCGGCAATACCAAATATGCGGGGTTTTTTTGTGTTTTTATGTTTTTTATACTTTATTAAGTTTTTTTATGGGAAAGTGACATTTTAGGGGCTTATATTTTTATGTATTTATTTTTTATTTATTCTAATGTGTTAACTTTAGTGTTTTTGACTTTTTTTTAATTATACATACTTGAACTTAAACCAGTGATGCTCTGATCACTGGTTTAAGTTCAATACACTGCTCTACAATACTATTTTATTGTAGAGCAGTGTAAACTGTCTGAGCAAGCTTGCGCATGCTCAGACAGTTTACAGCCAGACCCGGAAGGGGTCTGGCTGCCATGGAGACCGGGCAGCTCCGGGGCACATGCCAGTCCTCGGAGCTGCCCAGAAGTGGATCGGATCCCCCGGTAAGCGGCACGGGGGATCCGATCCACAGCTCAAACACACTTACACGCCGCGGTCATGTTTGACCGCGGCGTGTAAGGGGTTAACACCCGCGATCGGAGCCGGCTCCGATCGCGGATGTTAGCGCAGGCTGTCAGCTGTACTAGACAGCTGACAGCCGCTGCTTCTGGTACCGGCTCCGTTCGTGAGCCGGTGCCAGAAGCAGGACGTTATAGAACGTCCCCGTGCGCTAAGCATCTAGCCCCGGGGACGTACTATAACGTCCTGGTGCGCCTAGGGGTTAAAAATCTACAGTGAGTAGAGCCTCGCATATAGAATTTTCTATTAGAGTGCTTTGAGAGTGTATGAGGTGTTTGTTTGAGACACTGTTTAATTGGTCAGTTGTACTCATTTATCATTGGGATTTAGGAGGGATGCCAATATTTTTATTCAGATACTATGTATCCCTTCATTATGTTCAATTGGCATCCTACAATGTATCCCTTCACTATAAGTAAAGTAAGCTGTAATATTTGGTTTGGGCTCTGGGTGTCACTGGTGGATGGCTATTGGCAATTTAATTTGTCACCAGATAGTTGTTTCTGCTTGTTCAATTATTCAAATGTTCATGCCACTATAGCCATATCACACACATACGTCTCAGACCAGATCCCCAGTCGGGTATATTCCCAGTGCTTGATTTCACTCATTCACATTCATATTGTTCTGCCCAAACTTACATATGTAACTCACTCACACACTCATACGTTTTTTCCTCTGTAATATTAAGCTGGCTACCATTTAGTAAAGCTGACTCTCTGACTGCTAAATAAAAACTAAGACACTAAAGCCCCCATGACATGTTTCGCCACGTCAGTGGCGTCCTCAGGGGTGCTGGGGCTAAGTGTGAATCGGGAGTGTGGTGTACTAACCTATAAAGCCTCTGTTTGAGCTGTCATGATGATGTCAGTTCCTACTCCCGGGATATTGCACCAATCAACTTAGGTGCTCCGGAGGCAGGTTGTTTATCCCTAGTTCATTGGAGAATATTCCGATCAATCAAACAATTGTCCGCCCGCACCTGCGCGAGGACTCCCGTGCCAGTACCATTCGTTGCAGGACCACCGCAGCTGCGCGGAATACTTGGAATATTTCTATTGGACGGAGAGTGTGCTGCGCATGCGTCAGAAGTTGGCGAATGCGCGTGGACTTAACTATCCGAGTCGTCCACTTGAATGCCTATTGGGCGCTTCCGCCCGAACTTAGAGAGTTATCTTGAAAGTATGTTCCATCTGCGCATGCGCTTGGACTTAGGATCATCTGGTAAGTATCGTTCCTTCGATGTTTGTGCCCGAATTTCAAGATTTGCAAAGAGGTTTGCACTTCCATATGCATATACAGCGTTGGACTGGCCCACCGGAGTATCCTGCTGGGTCCCTCTGCTCCTAAACCTCCGATGCCTGCAAGGCCCTGGCGCTCCGATGACAGCGCGGCCCCGGCGCTCCGATGACAGCGCGGCCCCGCGCGCCCGATGTCTGCTGCTGGCCTGGTGGGTCCCGGCATCCTGTGCTCCGGCGGTGAAGTCACTGCATCCGCGCCGACACTCAGTGCGGCCTGTGTCTTATTGAGAAGGCGAGTTCCCGCAGCTGCTGCATGGTAAGGCCCTCTGTGAAATTGGGGCACAAACATCTATCCTGGGGTGTCTGTCTATCCTGGGTTGGGGGGGGGGGAAGGCCCTATTTCTATCCTGGGGTGGGGGGTGAGGCCCTATTTCTATCCTGGGATGGGGGGGGGATGCCCTATTTCTATCCTGGGGTGGAGGGAGGCCCTGTCTCTATACTGGCTACTGGAGGGACTGGGTATTACCCCTAAACTCACAATGCTGCAGCTCACTTCTCCTGTGCTGTGACTGTCCTGAGGAGAAAATAAAACTTTTACTTAAAGAGCTACAGCTGCAGTTCACATACATACACATACATGGAGCTACAGCCGCAGTACACATACATACATACATACATGGAGCTACAGCCGCAGTACACATACATACATGGAGCTACAGCCGCAGTACACATACATACATACATACATACATACATACATACATACATGGAGCTACAGCCGCAGTACACATACATACATACATACATGGAGCTACAGCCGCAGTACACATACATACATACATACATACATACATACATGGAGCTACAGCCGCAGTACACATACATACATACATGGAGCTACAGCCGCAGTACACATACATACATACATACATGGAGCTACAGCCGCAGTACACATACATACATACATACATACATACATGGAGCTACAGCCGCAGTACACAGCCATACATGGAGCTACAGGAGCAGTACACAGCCATACATGGAGCTACAGCTGCAGTACACAGCCATACATGGAGCTACAGCCATACATGGAGCTACAGCTGCAGTACACAGCCATACATGGAGCTACAGCTGCAGTACACAGCCATACATGGAGCTACAGCTGCAGTACACAGCCATACATGGAGCTACAGCCATACATGGAGCTACAGCTGCAGTACACAGCCATACATGGAGCTACAGCCGCAGTTCACAGCTATACATGGAGCTACAGCTGCAGTACACAGCCATACATGAGGATACAGCCAAAGTACACAGCCATGCATGGAGCTACAGCTGCAGTACAGAGCCATACATGGAGCTACAGCCGCAGTACAGAGCCATACATGGAGCTACAGCCGCAGTACACAGCTATACATGGAGCTACAGCCGCAATACACAGCTATACATGGAGCCACAGCAGCAGTACACAGCTATACATGGAGCTACAGCCGCAGTACACAGCCATACATGAAGCTACAGCAGCAGTACACAGCCATACATGGAGCTACAGCCACAGTACACAGCCATACATGGAGCTACAGCTGAAGTACACAGCCATACATGGAGCTACAGCTGCAGTACACAGCCATACATGGAGCTACAGCTGCAGTACACAGCCATACATGGAGCTACAGCTGCAGTACACAGCCATACATGGAGCTATAGGAGCAGTACACAGCTATACATGGAGCTACAGCCCCAGTACACTGTAATTTAATAAGGTGTTTTCCCAGCGATGATTGGACACAGTTAGTGTGCATTCACACTGCGGTGGGCCCTCTCCCTAAATTTTCTCTGGTGGGCCCAAGGTACACCAGTCCGACACTGTGTATATATGTCGAAGCTGTATGATGGTCTTTATTATTTTCAAACCCGAATCTCTTCATAAATATTATATCGATGGTGGAGCCATAAATGTGAACCATGGAGGTAAAATATAGGAATATATTCGCCCCAAAAGAGCAGGACTAGATTAATATACAGGAAATGTAATTGTGAGGAAATAGTAACTCAAACAGAGGTAAGGTAAGGGTATTGTATCGGTACCATATTTTGTAAATGAAACAAGTACTATATATGTAGTTGTCTTATAAGAGACAACCATAGATCCCCCTGTCAGATATCTGAAAGACCTGTTGTGCTGTATAATGAGGTTACAGAAAAGCAGCAAAGTTATAACCCTCATTTAGGCCCCTTGGACTCAGACTGTCCGAACGGTCTATCCAACGGGCCTCCAACTGTAAACGTTTTTTTTATCAATGTTACCTCATCGGAGGCCCATTTTTATCTGGTCAATCACCCAGAATTTCAGATGGTCCATTCTGCCCTTGTGGTATGTTTTTATGTGTCTAGCTAGTGATGTATCCTTATCAGTCCGGACCGAGCTCAGATTAGAAGAGATTCTTCTTCTCAGTTCCTGGACTGTTTTGCCCACATAGATCTTCGGGCAGGGGCACTGGGCAATATAGATGACACAGGTACTTTTGCAATTCATACATTTTCGTATTGTGTAAGTATGGCCATTTGTATCAAACTGTTTCGTTCTAGGCATATATCTACAAAAATTGCAGTTCCCACATGGGTAAGAACCCACAACTGATGTGGGCAGCCAAGTCTTTTTTATAGGGGTCCCTATATCAAAATGGCTATGTACTAGTCTATCTTTTAGGTTCCTACCCCGTCGATATGTGATAGAAGGTTTATTACTTATCACTTCGGTAAGATCCGTATCTGCCTGAAGTAGAAGCCAGAATCTGTCTATTATTTTTCTAATGTCTTCTGCATAGGCGTCAAAGGTACCAATACATCTCACTAGCTTTTCTTCATTTTAGTTTTTCTTGGTTCCATCGTTTATAAGATTGTCTCTATTTGTCTGTTTGGCACGTTTATAAGCGCGTTTTAAGACTCTTTTAGGATAACCTCTTTCTTTGAAGCGATGGAAGAGTGTTTGCATTCTTTCTCAGAGTCATTTTCATCTGAGCAATTTCTCCTGGCTCTCAGGTACTGGCCCACCGGGATCCCCTGCCTAAGTGTTTCTGGGTGCCAGCTTCTCCAATTGAGTAAGCTGTTTGTGGCTGTGGTCTTTCGATAGATGGTGAAACCTAGCTCCCCCTTAGGGTCAATATAAATGGTGAGGTCCAGAAAATTAATTGTGTTGGGGTGAAATTCAGGGGTGAATTTAATACCTATAGAGTTGTGGTTGAGAGTGTAGACGAATTGGTTGAAGATGTCCTCACCCCCCTGCCAGAGGATGAGGACATATCTTCCCTAAAATAAAATGTGATCTGTAAAGAAACTCAAAGTGTCGCAGAAAACGTGAGTAGACTCCCACCAACCAAGAAAAAGATTTGCGTAAGTGGGTGCACAGATTGTGCCCATGGCGGTGACCTTCACTTGTTGGTAAAGGGCACCGCCAAAAAGGAAAGGGTTGGAGTAAAAGAAAGGCCCTTTCTCAAGATTCTCAGTTCACTCTCACCCAATTCATATGAAGATAGGTTTATCACAAGTTTGTCCTCTTCATTTTTAATTTTAAGCTAGTCAAAATTCATTTGGGTATCTCTTATTTGCCATTGAAACCCCATTTTTCCCCGATCCCTGAGTTGCATGATCGGGGTCAGTTGGGATAAAAAAAAGGAGTCTTTGGTATAACCCCTGTGCTGTATTGTTGGTGGTTGATTCGGCATGTTCGGGGGGTGGTGGTGCTGTACCTATTCCCATAGGGAAAGGGGTCGCAATTACATGGGGCGTATCTGTTATTGTTTGGGGGACAATTCCTCCCCCGTTTGACATAGAGAGAACTGTATTCTGAGGAGTGGAGGAAGAGACACATGATGATAAGTGTCCACCAAGAGTGTTTGCAATGGGAGATTTTTGTGTGTAACATTTTTCAGTGTTACGGTTGTTGTAACTCCTCTTATTCTGTTGTCCACCCTTATGTTTAGTAAACTTCCTCTTGGTGCTTTGACTATCCCTCGTCCGATTCGACTCGGATTGTTTGTCTTCTGATGATGAAAAATCAGACTCTGAGATATCAGTGTACGTTGCTGGTCTATTGTTATATTGTGTTTTTCTGTGGTATATCTGACCCGTTTCGAAATCCTTACAATCACGTATAAATTTGTGATGTTTTCGCTCTTTTATGTCGTTTGTTAGGGACGTAAGGTTCCTTTGTAATTTGTTCTCAAGGTTTTGAAAGTCAGGGTTCGTATTGAAGGTCTGGATTTCTTTAATCTCCTTGTCCAATGTAAGTTTGGGCAGAACAATATGAATGTGAATGATTGAAATCAAGCGCTGGGAATATACCCGACTGGGGATCTGGTCTGAGACGTATGTGTGTGATATGGCTATAGTGGCATGAACATTTGAACAAGCAGAAACAACTGGTGACAAATTAAATTGCCAATTGCCATCCACCAGTGACACCCAAAGCCCAAACCAAATATTACGGCTTACCTTACTTATAGTGAAGGGATACATTGTATGATGCCAATTGAACATAATGAAGAGATTCATAGTATCTGAATAAAAATATTGGCATCCCTCCTAAATCCCAATGATAAATGAGTATAACTGACCAATTAAACAGTGTCTCAAACAAACACCTCATACACTCTCAAAGCACTCTAATAGAAAATTCTATATGTGAGGCTCTACTCACTGTAGATTTTTAATAAAATAACTTTTTGTGTGCAATGGTATTCTCAAACCTTTTAAGTGATAATAATACAGATATTTGATTTTATATCACTTTTTCTGACCAATGGGTCTTAGTGAGGCCGCTCTAAGGCCTTTTTTGTAATATTTGCCAGAGGTAAAGAAGAACACCACTGTGGCTGAGCTCTACTTATCACCTGCCAAATACCCCTGCATGGACAGGATGACTGGTTGCAATTGAAGGAAAGATATATTAGGCCAAGTACAGATATATCCTGGATGAAAATATCTTCCAAAGTGCTCTGGAGCTGGGCCAAAGGTTCACTTTCCAACACTGACCTTAAGCACACAGCTAACAAAGCAGTGGCTTCAGAACAACTGAATTCTTGATTGGCCCAGCCAGAGCCCTGACCTAAACCTAACTGTGCATCTCTGGAGAGACATGTAAATGGCTTTCCACCAACCTTCACCATCAAGAGACCTGGAACGGATCCGCATGGAAGAATGGAAGGGGATCCAAATCCATGTGTGAAAAACTTTATCATTCCCAAGAAGAGGCTCTACAAGCTCAAAAGGTGCTTCTACTAAATAATGAGCAAAGGGTCTGATTACTTATGTACTTATACCTGTGATATTACAGGGTTTTTTTGGAGCCACCAAGTCTATATCAATCAAAAATCCCATTCAAGGGACACAGGAAACCAATTAACATTTCTTTTGATAAGGACTAATAAGGGGATAAAGGGAATCACAGAGGGGGATGGGATCAGTTGGTCCAGATGCTAATTACATTGTCTTACAGAGCAAAAGTAACTTAGCACCATCATAAGAAGGGACCCCTTAACCCATAATTTATTACAGGAATAAAGAACAGTAAATCCACATTGCCCTGAGGATCAAAGATCGAAGTTACTTTAGGAGTCTCTCAGGGCAAGAATCTCCAGTCCAGCAAAAAGCCAGCTCCATTTCAGTATCCTGGCAGAATTCTGGCCACACGGTCCTCTTCATCCACTTCTACAGGATAGACTTATCTGCCTCAAAGGCTCCAACCTTTAGCAAAGTGATGATTTAACACGCGACTAGTATCCGCCCAATAAGTCTCAAGTCCTGTGTGATTAGGTCACCAAAATTTCCATAACCTTGAGTCAGCACAACTTTCCCACGCTTTGAAAACATGATTTATTTCTTTATACTATACAAGGTTTATGGGTGTGCTTCTTCCTATGTAGAAGGAGTAAGGCAAGGAATTAATTGTCTACAAATGCTTATTAACCGTTTATTTTCTGATTTGTACCTAGGGGAACAACCAGTGGCAGATCCTAATATAGGATCTTCATATAGACGGTATTTCGCTTCCAAAGGTCCCACACCCACATACACCCAGGCCCTATATGAAGATTTGCCCTATATACGGTCGAAGCCGAAGCAGAGTATGGGGAGTTATTTTTGTATTTTCCCATGCACAGAGCTGTGTCATGGCTTGTTTCCAGCTGCGGACATTTCATTAAAAGGGGCATCTGCTGTGGACATTTCATTAAAAGGGGCATCTGCTGGGGACATTTAATTAAAGGGGGCCTCTGCTGTGGACATTTCATTAAAGGGGGGCCTCTGCTGTGGACATTTCATTAAAGGGGGGCCTCTGCTGTGGACATTTCATTAAAGGGGGGCCTCTGCTGTGGACATTTCATTAAAGGGGGGCCTCTGCTGTGGACATTTCATTAAAGGGGGGCCTCTGCTGTGGACATTTCATTAAAGGGGGGCCTCTGCTGTGGACATTTCTTTAAAAGGGGCATCTGCTGTGGACATTTCATATACCCCTTCCTGCCGCAGCCCTTTTGATGTTGTGGGGTTTTCATTTTTCACTCCCCACCTTCAAAAGTCTATAACTTTTTTATTTTCCCATGTAAAAAGCTGTGTCATGGTTTGTTTTCTGCGAAACAAATTGCACTTAAAAATGGTGGTATTTAATATTACATGCCGTGGGAAGCCAGAAAAAAATTCCAAATGCAGTAAAATTGGTGAAAAACCGTTTTCTTGTGGGCTTGGATTTTATGGATTTTTACTTTATTCTTTGGGTCGGTACGATTACGGGGATACCAAATTTGTGTGGGTTGTATAATTTTTTATACATTTCCAAAAATTAAAACCTAAAAAAAAAAAATCAAAATTTATATTTTGCCATTTTCTGGCGCTAATAACTTTTTTATACTTTTATGTACGGGCTGTGGTTGGTAACCATAATTTTTTGTGACTTTTGATGACATTTTCAATGCTACCATTTTAGGACCTTTAGGATCACTTTTTAAAGAATCTTTTATATTTTTTAAAATGGCAAAAATGCCATTTTCGACTTTGGGCGCTATTTTCCGTTACGGGGATAAACCCAGTGAAAAACCGATTTTATTATTTTGATAGATCAGCGCATTTCAAGACACAGCGATACCTAATGTGTTTATGATTTTTACTGTTTATTTATATCAGTTTTTGGAAAAGGGGGGTGATTAGAATTTTTTGTTTTTCTTAAATAATTTTTATTTTTTTTTTACTTTTTTTTATTTTTACTATTTTTCAGACTCCCTAAGGTTTAACCCTAGGTTGTCTGATCGATCCTATCATATACTGCCATACTACAGTACGGCAGTATATGAGGATGCTAGTACCGACTGCGGGTGTTACCGGTAAGCCTTTGCTGCAATATGCAGTGTTCCGCCCGGAAGAAGCCTTGCTGGCTAAACCCTGGGTCGGGCGGACATGAAAGCTAGCGTCCCGCTATTTGATTTGTGATATGCACATTTTTAACTGACTCTTGTGAGTATGATGAACTTAAATAAATTTTAACTTTGTTGGAACGTACCATACCATCTGCCTGCATATTTATACCATATATACTCGAGTATAAGCCGACCTGAGTATAAGCCGAGACCCCTAATTTCAACACAAAAAACTGGGAAAACCTATTGACTCGTGTATAAGCCGAGGGTGGGAAATGCATTGGTCACAGCCTCCCAGTAAATCGTCTGCCAGCCCCCTGTACTTTACAGTCTGCCAGCCCCCTGGAGCATACAGCCTGCCCAGCCCCTGTAGTAGGAAAAAAATAACACTGTACTCACCTTTCCGACATCCCCCCATGGGTCCTCTTCTGTCTCCGATGCCCTGATGCCGCCTCTAGTCCTTCGGTCCTCTTCGAATTCTTCCCCTCATCTTCGGGTCTCCGTGCTCGGCCGGCACACACAATGACATCAGCCGCTTGCCGACCTCATTGTTTGTGAGCCTCTAGCATCACGAGGGGACCCGAAGAACCCAAAGAGGATCCGAAGGACCCGAAGTGGCACCGGAGCATCGGAGACAGAAGAGGACCTACAGGTGACGTCAGAAAGGTGAGTTTTGACTTTATATTTTAGTTGACTCTTGTATAAGCCAAGTTAGGGTTTTTGAGCACAAATTTTGTGCTGAAAAACTAGGTTTATACTTGAGTATATATGGTAATTAAAGGAGTATAATAAAACCACGATGGTGCTAGTCTGAATGGTGACATACTTTCAGCAGGAGAAATTGAGGATTGGTGCCATTCATCGGTGGTTAAAGATGGAATAGCGAGGGAGAAGAAAAATACTGGGAGCTCCGGTCGTAGAGAAATATTCTTTCTCTATTGTTTTAGCACTAGGAGCTGCTTACTTTAGCAGATTTCTGCCATCCCTCATCCCTTTTTCCCACCATCTCTATAAACATAAAAATAATTTGAAAAGAACAGTAAAAGATGGAAAAGGGCGGCAGCTGCAAAGGGGTTCAAGACCCCAAATAAATTTCATTTCTTTGAAAAATTTATGAAATGTTAACTAAATGTTATGTGTACTAGCAAAATGTTACCAAAGCACTCTACAGCTTGTTCTGCAGAAAACAAATCTTCACGTTTTCTTGACAGAAAATATTGCTTATAAAATACTTTACTATATGAAGTAGAAATATGATTTATTTTTTTTTAAATATACATGGGTTTAAAGTTGATATGCATATCGGTGGAGATCAGATAGCTGCAACCCCTACTAACCATGTGAATTGGGTCCTGCTTCCACCTAATGAAATAAGTATGCCTGTATTTTTACCACGCAGAAATCACGTCAAATGCTGGGTCAAAAAACTGTAGATAGGGAATTAGTGATGCTAAAATGCATAGACAAATTGTGGTGGAAAATGCGCAGCCTGCTAGGGATGGAGGGATACATCTCGCATACTCCTATATGGGCGAATGTCCTGTCCTCACTCCATTTCCCCAGTGGGCAAGTAGGGGAATCACTACTATGGCCCAATTATATGAGGATACTACATTAAAGTCCTTTGAGCAACTGCGCTCTGAGTTTAACCTTCCACACTCATACTTTTATCAAATCTTTCAAATCAGACATGCAATTACTCAACAAGAACGCTCCAAACCAATTAAAAAGTCAGCCCTTAACATAGTAGTAGATATGATAAGTTGGGGATACGAGGGGTATAATCTCAGTTAACTACTCATATCTAAGGGACGCTCACAATTAAAAATTCCCTACTGAACTGAAGGCTAAATGGGAGAAAGATGTGGGAACCATTACTGAAGATCAGTGGCAAGAGGTTTTAGAATCGGCACCCAGAGTTTCGGTTAGTGAGGCACAGAGGGTATAACTTATAACTGTTACACAGAGTTTACTTTACCCCTGTCAGGTTGTTTAAGAAGGGGCATAGAACTGATGATTGCTGCCCAAGATGTAACAGATCTGGTGCAGATCTAATCCATCTGATGTGGAACTGTCCCAGACTACGTCGTTATTGGCAAGAGGTTCTTGATCTGATTGGTCAGACCTACTCCACAACTATCACACATAATCCTTTTATATGTATCTTAGGCTGTGTATCTGAAGTGCAACTGTCGGAGAGTCACAGACTAGCAGTGCTGCGACTGCTGTACCAATCACACGTGGCGTTTTTAGGCCGTTTTCAGATAGTTAAAAAATGCATCCGTTTTTTGTTTGGTTTTTCCGAATTTGCGCAATTAAAAACGGCATGTGTTTTTTTTTAACAATCTGAAGACGCACTAACTAAAAACGGCCTGCAACGTCCATCGTTTTCATTGCGTTTAAAAACTTATTACAACAGCTGAGGAAAGGGGATTTGCCTAATTACATTACTGTTTACATTTGTTAACGCATGCGTTACCATCGCGCTTAGAGTGCGTTTTGTAAACACGTTGCGTTTTCATTGCATTTTAAACGCATATACAACAGCTGAAGAGAGGTGATTTGCCTAATTACATTACCGGTTACGTTTGTAAACGCAATGTTAACGCATGCGTTTACAATGCGTTTTGTAAACGGAAATAACAGGGATGTAATTAGGCAAATCGCCCCTCCTCAGCTGTTTTATATGAGTTTCAAACGCAATGAAAACGCAGGTCAAAACGCAATGCGTGAACGCGCCCTGAGGCTACATTCACACTACAGTATGGGGGACGTATATACAGCCGACGTATATGCGGCTGATACACGTCCCCCATACACTTCTATGGGCTCGCGGCGCCCTACGGGAGCGGTACGGAGCAGCACACGTGCGGCACCGTACCGCTCTGTAGCCCGGGAAAAGATAGGACATGTCCTATCTTTTCCCATATTATGGCGCCGCGGCCACACATAGCTATGGAGAGGGGCGGGGGTGAGCTGCGCTCACCTCCTCCTCCTCCTCTCCCCACGCTGCCGTGTGCTACGGTGCGGCGGGCTCACGGCAGTGGGAATGTAGCCTTAATCAGATGCAAATAATTCTAATAGAGAGATATTGGACTGTAACAAGTACTTGCACAGAAGCAGAAAAATAAGAGAAGGATTCAATAGTCTGTAAGGGAACATGAATGTATGTAATAATCCAGAGTTGGTTTCCTAGAAATTTGATCACTAACCTAACAACCTAACCTAATTCAAGGTCTCAATGTCTTTACAGGAAGCAACTGTCAGCACAGTAAATGTCATATATGCAGCAAAAAGTAGTGACAGAACCTCTTCATATCGGGCAACTGCTGAAAATAAACCGGGAAACCGTGGTTCCTATGACCCTTGTGACCAGGAGTTGGTAATACCTCCCCACCCCCCTACTCTTCTGACTGCTTGACATCGAGGTTCGAGCTAAGGAAACCGGAGTTCACCTGAGGGAAGCTGTCACAGAGCGTCCAAGTTCTCCTCCCCCTCTAGCCAACCAGCTACTATAAATAGCCCCCCCACCCCCACCTCTCCCGTTAAGTATTAGGCTTTATTGTCCCCCTGATGCTGCGGGTGGATACCGCACGGCATGCCGGGGCATTGACGTTCACCGCACCTCTGGTTGACAAGCGTCGCTGTGGCTTGGTGGCCTACAACCCCCAAGATTCTCTGCGGTAGGACGGAACGCTCACTGCCGGGGAGTGTTTACCGTTTAAATAAACAGCGAGGAAAATGGCGGAATATTTGTTGCTGAGATAAAGGAGCCGATTAACAGAGGGAGCGTCACTGACGGCTTCGTGAGTACAAGGTCAGGGCTTTTCTCAATAGACTGCAGAGCTTTGTGGCTCAGGCCCTGCCTTTTACCGAGAGAAGGCCGGTTAAGGCAGTGGTAAGGGATGGTGACTGGAAAGTTGACGGATTGAACCGTGGGCTGAGCTGTCACCCTTTAGCTAACCCAGTGTCTCTTATCTTTGATGTCACGCGAACTTGCTGCAGCAGCAAACTTGTTACATTTTAACAGTTTAAAGCCGCCCCACCATCGTGTGTATGTGTTCACATGTAACGCTATTATAAAGGAAAGAGCAGGCGCACTGTTACGGGATAGTTCTGTATCTTTCTGATGTTACCAATGCATTCCTAACGCCTGTAATTATCTTCGAAGCTCTAGACACCAGTAGACCAGTACCTAGATTCTCTGATTATTCAGCCTGTGGCCTGGCCATCTGTGTCTGTACAATTACTTCTTGTACCCGTGTTTAGGGATGCATCACATGACAGCTGTTCATTCGTCCACCTCTGCTTAACTGGGGGACCATTTCCCTTGGTGTTTTAATGAAGCATCTATTACCCTCTTTTGGTATCCTGGTTATAAGTATGTCTGAAAATTTCTTTAGGATCTGAATGCAACTCTGGTTTGGGGGAGCATTGCTGTCAGTTTTTAATATTCTACATAAAGGAGATTGCTGTATTTTCTTAAGGCAGCTTCCTTGTCAGCTCTTGGATTTTTCATTTATAGTAGTTTTAAAGAGGACCTGTCACGCTGAAAAAGTGCACTGGGAGCTGCTTACTAAAGTAAGCAGCTCCTAGTGCCACTGCAAATGCAGCAGTGTTATCGGAAACCTCAGATAACGCCAGATTGCTCTCAAAGCAGTCCGGAGTATTCATGAGTGGGTGGTCCGAGGCGCTGCCTCTTCGCCGGGCCACCCCGCGCACTCCATAGGGCAGTGGTGACTGCTGTGTGTCATGCGGTAGTCACAGCCCCAAGCCCGCCCCCTCATGAACACGCGGGACCGCTTTGAGAGCAGTCCGGCATTAATGCTGTACACCACAGCGGTGTTGGCGTTATCGGAGGTTTCCTATGACACTGCCTATGACACTTTCTTATGACACTGTGACCACCCACTCATGAATACTCCGGACTGCTTTGAGAGCAATCTGGCGTTATCTGAGGTTTCCGATAACACTGCTGCATTTGCAGTGGCACTAGGAGCTGCTTAATTTAGTAAGCAGCTCCTAGTGCACTTTTACAGGGTGACAGGTCCTCTTTAATTGGCTTGTCACCCACCCTGCCAGTCTGTTTTAAAGTGTGTGCATGTCTCAAGAAATCGGGCACATATGTATTTATAATTATGTATAATTAGTATTCCATTTTTTTTTTTTTTTTTTATGAATGGGGGGGGGGGGAACTTTGTAGTAGTGTGTGACCTACACTAGTGTGGTTCTGTTAATAGATCCATAAGTATGCAGCCAAGTCGTTATCTTTAAAGAGAACCCGTCAGACAAATAACCCCCCAAAACTATATCTATATATATTTTCATAGACTGCAATTAGAAAGCATTGCCCCTGTCCATTCATTGTCTGGTCTCAGGTCATTTGCATACAGCTTTAGTACCTGATTGCTTAAGTTTACAGGCAAGTCTGTACATGCCTGTAAACGTAAACAATCCGGTACTAAAGTTGTATGCAAATGACTTGATATAGGGCCAATGAATCTTCATCATTCAGCTGTCCGCTTATTCATGAGTGGGAGGCACAGCCCCCCCAGTGCTTGAATGACAGCCCGTATAATGATGTGACGTTCCTCGTGCTGGCCCTTTTAATTACTTCCTGCTCCTGGCGACCACACCCACTGCAGTCTGTGTGTATGAGGGCGCGCTCACACGTTGCGTTTTGGTCGCGTTTTCATTGCGTTTGAAACGCATATACAACGGCTGAGGAGAGGTGATTTGCCTAATTACATCACTGTTAACGCTTCCGTTTACAAAACGCATCGCAAACTCGATGTTAACGCATGTGTTAAGAAAGCGTTAACACATGCGTTTTGTTAACACATGCGTTAACATTGCGTTTACAAACGTAAACGGTAATGTAATTAGGCAAATTACCTCACATCAGCTGTTGTATATGTGTTTCAAACGCAATGAAAACGCGACCAAAACGCAACGTGAATGCGCCCTCAGAGATTCGCCTACCTCAGGATGCAGCCATGTGTATGGGAGGAGAACTTGTCAGGGATTTGTGTAGCTGATGTCTGTGTCTCACATGTGTATAGCAGAACATGTCAGCAGATGTAGCAATGCTTTACTATACATTACTCACAGACTTCTGCAGGGGGAACAGGGCGACATCACTTTCTCTCTCCATGTGCCCAGGCTCTTTTACATAATAAAGAAATTATGATTTTAGAAAGATTACTGTTTGAATTCCCCAGATAAAGGCTGGGATGGAATCTTTGTGAGCTACTCCAACAGGCAGTGGTGACAGGATTGGTGACAAAGACTTGATGACAGGTGTGAGGGCAATTGTCACGCGGTGTGTTTTTAATTTGTAATCCTATATTATGTGTAAAAGCAGCTATTTTAGAGCATTAGCCACTAACAGGCTACTTGCTATCTAAGGTTCCACGTTTAAATAAAAGCTGCTCTGGATTGCTATGGACCCCAATGAGTGAAAAAGGCAGAGGCTTTTGCTCTGCTCTTCTATGACTGATAGCATCTGTGTTAGGTGTGAAGTATTTAAAATGAACCCTCTGTGTTAACTGAATAGGACTTTACTGTACAGCCCCCTCCACCAGGGTCGGTTCTATGCAAAGTGGTGCCCTGGCCAAAATCATGATGAAAGATGATATAGACTTATAAAACTTTATATTTATAGATGTATAAATATAAAGTGGAGATGGCTATATTGCATCTTTTAAAATTGGAGGACAGTATGGAATAGAGGGTAATCCATCGGAGCTCGTTCTAGGGACAAATCATTTTGCGCTAGCGCAAGTTGTAGTGCTTCAACTTGCCACAAAGGATTGGTGAGTGCAAATTTTTCCTCTTTCTCTTTTGATAACTATTTGGATATTCAATGCATGGACTGTTTAAATGAGTTAGAGCACCACCAAGGAGAGCAAAAAAACAGGTCACTTCTAAGGCTGGCGCCACACGTGGCGCTTTTGTCTGCGTTTGCGAACGCAAACGCAGACAAAGTCGCGCCCACCGGGGAGGGCCTCGGCCCGATCGCATCGGCGTTTCTATGGAAACGCCTGCGATCGGGAACGAGCCGCCGGTGTTTCGTGTTAATTTAACGCGAAACACCGGCGTCTCGTTCCCGATTGCAGGCGTTTCCATAGAAACGCCGATGCGATCGGGCCGAGGCCCGCCCCGGTGGGCGTGACTTTGTCTGTGTTTGCGTTCGCAAACGCAGACAAAAGCGCCACATGTGGCACCAGCCTAAGAGCAAGTCTGATTCACTTGGAATAGGATATACTTCATGAACAGGACCCCCTAATAGTGCACCTTCACACATTTTTCTACACTACTACATGGCTAAATAGGAGATGGATATATTAATACATAGGCGATAGATGTGTAGCAGATTTAGAGGTAAATCGACAAAAAGCTAGAAAGATAAATGGATAGACAAATTATAAGATACATATAAGATATGTATGAAATTCATCCAGGGGCAACTTTTCCAATCTAGAAAATAAATGGTGGGCTTCCACCATGGATTGGATTGCTAATCGCGGGTTTTGGGAGCCCGCGAACTAGACCAGTGTACACAGGGTGCTTGATTGTTATTCATTGCTTCCACATGTAATGTCAGGTTTCTTCAAATCTGCTTGGTGCTGTTCAGCTGACTAACCCCTTGATAACACTGTGCGAGTGGATCAAATTGTATGGCAGTGTCCATGAACTGATGGTTTGACTTTTGGTCATGGAGTGAACTTCTTGAATGTAAGTCTTTCATACTAGAAGATGATTTTACCAAAAAACTCTGCACTGATGCCAGAATTTTGAGACCAATACAATACCCAGAGAAGTATCCAGATACAGGTAGTCCCCTACTTAAGAACACCTGACTTACAGATGACCCCTAGTTACAAAAGGACCTCTGGATTTTGGTAATTTACTATACTTTAGTCCTAGGCTAAAAACCGCAATAAAATTGTAAAATAAGGGGTTAAAATTATCTTTTTTTTTTTTTTTTTTTGTGTGTGTGTTAACATTACTAGGGGATTTAAATGTGAGAATTTTCTTTCATGGCAAAAACCCCTTTAATGTCTTAAAGGTGAATCGCCCCAAATACAGTGCTGTGATTACAAAGTTAATTTCCTACCCTTTTGTATATCCTGAAGTATAAGTCGAGACCTCTAATTTTGCCTATTGACTCGAGAATAAGCTGAAGGAGTAGTATACAGCCAGCCAGCCCCCTGTATGCCAAGCACATAAAAAAAATAAACTTAATACTCTCCCTCCGGCAATACTCACTCACCCCCCTCACAATCCTCAGCACGGCTCCTCTTCTTTTTTCTCCATTTCTTCTCTCCTTCTGTAGCCGGCAGAGTCGCATCCATGCGATCTGCCAGCCGGCGCAAACTATAATGCTGCGTTGTCGCCGCTCACGTCATCGGAGACACCGCCGCATCCTAGTGTGCGCCAGCCGGCAGATTGCTTGGACACAACGCTGCCGACTAGAGAAGAGGAGCCGTGCCAAGGATCCGGGTGCTGGAGAGTGAGTAGGTTTATTTATCTATTTTTTTTTTTCCTTTTGGATAACTGCTCTGAAATTACATTTGTATAAGCTCATTTTTAAATGGGGCTACAATTCATCTGCAAAAACTTCAGCCACTGTTCTAACATTGAACAATTTATTTAATTATAGCATAAATCAGGTGGATCATGTCAAGAGTTTTACAATAAAACCTACGTATGCATAATATTGCTCTAGTTGTGCGTGTTATTTTGTTCATCAAATCTTTTGCTCACAAGGTTTTTTAAGTGTTTTAAGAAACATATTGAGTGCAGTAATTTTCCAACAATTCATCCTTGCAAGTGAAAGCCAGACACACTTGTCAAGAGGTTTTGTCAAGTGTGGGTTTCTTAACACCCTTCTGGATTTTTTTTAATTTGCAAGAACTACAGCTCTGGTTAAAATATTGCATAACAATATATATATATATATATATATCTATCTATATATATATATATCTCTATCTCTGATGAAATTGGGGTAGAATTCCGCCATTGGTTGCTCATTTAGACATGATTAATGCTGTGTTCAATGCTGATTTTGCCAAATGATACCACATTTGGTAAACCTGCATAACATAATATTACAATTCTGAGTACAGTCATGGCCATAAGTTTTGAGAATGACACAAATATTATATTTTCACATCTGTTGCCCTCTGGTTTTTATGCATGTTTTTCAGATGTTTTCTCCCTGGTATGCTCTCAATCAACTTCTGGACCAAATCCTGACTGACAGCAGTCCATTCTTGCACAATCAATGCTTGCATTTTGTCACAATTTGTTGGTTTTTGTTTGTCCACAAGTTCTCAATAGGATTAAGATCTGGGGAGTTTCCAGGCCATGAACCCAAAATATCTATGTTTTGTTCCCTGAGCCATTTAGTTATCACCTTTGCTTTATCGCAAGGTGCTCCATCATGCTGGAAAAGGCATTGTTGATCACCAAACTTCTCTTGGACTGTTGGGAGAAGTTGCTCTTGGAGGACATTCTGGTCCTATTCTTTATTCATGGATGTGTTTTTAGGCAAGACTGTGAGAGAGCTGATTCCCTTGGCTGAGAAGCAAGACTTGGCATGAGACAAGACTGGTGGTATCGCTCACCTTGTCTTCTGCGAACAAGCTGTTTTCCAGATGTTCCAAACAATTGGAAAGGGGATTCATCAGAGAAAATGACTCAGCAGTCCACTCCCTGTACCTTCAGAATATCAGTCTGTCCCTGATGTTTTTTTCTGGAGAGAAGTGGCTTCTTTGCTGCCCTAATTGACACCAGGCCATGCTCCAAGAGTCTCCGCCTTAAAGTGCGTGCAGATGCACTCGCACCCGCTTGTTGCCATTCCTGAGCAAGCTTTGCACTGCTGGTAGCCTGAACCCGAAGCTGAAACACCTGTAAGAGATGGTCCGGGTGCTTGCTGGTCCTTTTTGGGCGCCCTGGAGCCTTTTTGGCAACCTCTCCTCCTTGGATTCCTTGATGCGATAGATTGCACCTCGGTCAACAATCTTTCTTGCGATACAATTCCCTGTTGAGCCAGTTTTGTGCAGTGCAAAAATGACTGCACGTGTTTCCCCTTCATCATGACGGCACCGCCAGAGAGATGGGGATCTGCCCTCCAAGGAGAGGAAACCTGAGCATAAAAAAGGGCTCCTCCTCAGTTTGGGTTTCCTGTCCTTGGAAGGAGATCTGGGCACGCTGTGATGAAGGTGTCCCTGCGGTGTCTCACTTGCCCTTCTCTATGAAGGGACTG
Organism: Engystomops pustulosus; assembly: GCF_040894005.1. NCBI lineage: Eukaryota > Metazoa > Chordata > Amphibia > Anura > Leptodactylidae > Engystomops > Engystomops pustulosus. The sequence goes on along the minus strand of NC_092416.1, from coordinate 108,585,745 downwards.
TGGGACGCCGTCAGTACAATCCTCCAGTGTGGGGGATTAGGATTGTGGCAGCTTTCCTCCCTCCATATGCACGTGGGGCCTCTGCTGCATCCTCTTTGTAGAGCCGGCGGCTGCCGACAGCGGAGGTGAGTGGAACGCTCACGCCAAAAGTGACACATAGTCACTTCCGGTTTTGGATTGCCGGCGCACAGGGTTAAGGCTCGAGCGGGCTGCTCATGCCATAAGGTGGCGGGCTCTCCTTCTCTGTAGGATTAGAGTCCACAATTTTTTTTCCCCTGGAATCAATTTTTTTTTTTTCCTCACCGCTGGGCATTTTGAGCGGAAGTGAGATCAGAGCCACGCCCACTTGGTGGGAGTTTTAAAAATGGGAGAGGGGAACTGCAGAATGCTGTTTACAAGTCTGTCATACTGCACAGCTGACAAGCGAGATCTTGCTGAGACACCCAGCCCTGTAACTATACTGCAAGGCGGTGAATGTTTTTACTTTTATGTACTGTTCTTATAATGGGTGTTGTTTGCCTATGTTGGGGAGAAAAGGGGCCTAAAAAGGCAACCCGTAAGATGCACCATGGAGAATGCGAAATTTTTGCTCATAAACTCCCTTCCAGTCATGAAAAAGCCACCTGCAAACCTGTATTGGCAAAATCTTAACTGAAGAGTCTTCTGTTTGGCTGGAGTCGTTAAGGAGTGTGGTTCGGGAAGAGTTCCAGAGGGCCAGAGAATTGTCAAATCCTAACCCTCCCCTGCTCACGTAGGAGCCAGGCATATCTGCGGCAGTATATGTTGCAGAGGGGTACATGCGGTTCTGCCCCTAAGGTCGATGCGTCTGTAGCAAAGGTCAGTCTTAGGTCATCTCTCCAGTTTGAAGATTTAGGTTCCCTCAGAGATCCCATGGATAAGAAAATTGAAAGATCTTGGGATTCGGCTACTTCAGCTTTTAAGCCTAATATTGCAGCCGCATGTGTCCCATTCCATGTTATTTTGGTTAAACCAACTAGAAACGGATATCCGAAACAAGGTGCCTAGGGACGCTTTAGCTTTGTCTATTTCTGATGTACAAAAAGGGGCCGCTTTTCTAGCAGACGTTTCTATTGATGCCCTTAGACTCACGGCTCGTTCATCAGCCTTGTCCAAATCAGACAGAAGAGCCCTCTCGCTAAAAAACTGGCCATAGGGTCGATAAATAGACTATGCGGAATTCCATGTGACGGGAAGTTGTTATTTGGGAAGATGTTGGAGGAGTTGTTAGAGAACGCAGGGAGTAAGGTGAAGTCTTTTCCCGCTGCAAACACCCAGTGTAGTTCCTTTCTGAGGGCAAGGCCTCAGAGAAAGGGATCAGAAAGGAATCGGAATACTAGACCCTTTCAGAAGAACCGAGGACTCTTGTTTAATCAATCCAGAGACCCCAAGCGTCAGAGGCCAAGTGCTTTATGACGCCAAGCTCCCTGTAGGGGGAAGACTGGCCCACTTCTTCGAAGCCTGGTCGGAAATATCAGGTGTTGCAAACGATTCAGAAGGGCGTTTTGATGGAATTTCTCACTCCTCCTCCCTCTCTCGGTTGATAATCACATATCCCACTTCAGGAGAAAACAGGCGATGATTACAGAGGTCTGCACCCTGGTCCAGAAGAAGGTACTATGTCAGGTTCCTCTTGTCAAACAAGGCGAGGGGTTTAACTCAAATCTATTTTTGGTAAAGAAACCGGGGGGGGGGGGTTTGTTAAGGGTTATTTTAAATCTAAAGCCCCTAAACAAATTCCTGGTTGTCCCAAAATTCAAAATGGAAACCTTTGAAGTCAACAGTGAACCTACTGTTCCCCAATTGTTTCATGGCTTCTACAGACCTGACCGATGTGTATTATCACATCCCCATATATCAGGAGTTTCAAAAATACTTAAGAGTAGCCATTCAGGTGGACTCTGAAATTTATCATTTCCTATACAGAGCACTACCGTTCGGGATCGCTATTGCTCCAAGAATCTTTACAAAAATAGTATCAGAAATGGCAGCTCACATAAGAGAAACTCGGATTGTTCATACCATATCTAGATTATTTCCTGTTGGTAGGGTCATCAGATCGGGCAGTATGCAGTCAGCTGTCCAGGGTTCTTCAGATACTAAAAAAAACCGGGGTGGTCAATAACATAGAAAAATCAACTATGGTTCCTACAACAAAAAAGCTCTTTTTTTAGGAATATGGTTAGACTCCCAAAGACAGAGGTCATTTCTTCCAACAGACAAAATAGAGAAAATAAGATCTCTGGTGTTAGGGAAAGGATTCTGTTTTACTTCTAAGGAAGGGCATGTCTCTTCTGGATCTTTTTTTTTCAGCCGCCATCCCTGCTGTTCCTTGGGCCCAGTTCCACTCAAGAAGCCTACAGAATTTTCTTCTAGAAAAGTGGGACAGGGATCAGTCCTCTTTAGATGTAAAGATTCTTCTCCTAATAAAAATTTTAAATTCCCTAGATTGGTGGTTAACAGTGAGGAATCTGGAGGTGGGTCTTCCTTGGAACCCCGGTCAGGACAGACTGATTACTACAGATTTCAGTCCTTGGGGGTGGGGAGCTCACATAGAACAGGTTTTTCAGGGAACTTGGGACATGGCAGAAAGGGAGGTGTCGTCAAACAAAAAAGAATTATTAGCGGCCTTAAAAGCCCTGATAGAAACTCTTCCTCTCCTGCAGGGACATGAGGTGGCCATGATGTCGGACAACACTACAGCCATTGCCTATATCAACAAGCAGGGCAGTACAAAGAATTCGGGCCTTATGTACATGGCCACTCAGATCCTAACCCTGGCAGAGACCTATTTCACATCCCTAAAAGGGATTCACATAAGGGGTGTAGAAAATGTTACAGCAGATTTTTTAAGTCGAAGGACACTATATCAAGGGTACTGGGAGCTGAATCAGTCAGTATTCCTAAAGATCACCAAGCTTTGGGGTATGCCAATGATGGATCTTTTCGCCACAAGGAGAAATTGCAAGATAAAGATTTTTTTTTTCCTTGAACAGGGCAGACCTCCCATTAGCAGTGGACACATTTTCTCAAAAGTGGGACTGTCCTCTTCTTTATGCCTTTCCTCCCATGATTCTCTTTCCCAGGACAATCAGAAAAATAAGACCAGACAGAGCAAAGGTGAAATTGATTGCCCCCTTCTGGCCTCGTCAGGCATGGTTTTCCAGTCTAAGGGAGCTTTCAATAGCCGATCCCTGGATACTTCCGTAATCGAGGAACTTGTTGTCACAGGGTCCGATCCTCCATCCAGAGATAAAAGCCCTGCATCTGACGGCATGGCTATTGAGAGGATGATTCTCCAAAAGCAAGGCTTGTCTAGTGAGGTTATTTCCACTCTGCAAAAGAATAGGAAACCAGTAACATACAAGATCTACCATAGAGTTTGGAAGGCTTTCTTTTCCTTTTCTGGTCAGAACCCGGGGCAGTTGTCTCAGCCTAATGTTATTCAGATCCTTGAATTCCTGCAGAAAGGCCTAGAGAAGGTACTTAAACCAGCTACACTTAGGGCTCAGGTGTCGGCTCTAGGAGCTTTATTTGACCAGGAGTTAGCTAAACATACATGGATTTCCAGATTTATTAGGGCAGCAGGTAGAATTAGGCCCACAATTAGGAATAAGTTACCTCCCTGGGGTTTATCTATGGTTCTCAAAGTTTTGTCAGGTCCTCTGTTAGAATCATTGAAGGGTATTTCAATAAGTTCTCACGCTTAACGGGAACCTGTCACCAGGAGACCCATTTTTAGCACTCCCCCAGTCCCCATAGAGCATAGGACATACACTGCCAAAGTGTTTTTGTATTAAAAATAGGTTTAACATATCTTTTTTTTCTGTAATCTTTCCATAGCGTCCCCCATGACGGCCCCAACTGGAGGATGACCCTTGACCTCTGTAGGGACAGGAAGCAGAGAGGTTAATTACCCCACCCTGGCATCCGTACTCCAGTGGCTTCCTGTCCCTACACAGGGCAGGGAGTAGAGAGAAGTTCTCTCCTCATCCCCAGTAGTTGGGACGGTGAGGGGGGGGATCATAGGAGGCGCAGGGACTTGTCACCTTACCCCAAGCAGTCTCTGCCTCGATCGGACTCCGGTCCTTTCCTCTGCCACGAGGAGACTGCATTCCTCCGGCTCTGCCCGCAGCTCCGTGAAGCTAAGGACACCCGGAGCGCGTTCGTCGCGGAGGTCACGTGGGCCAGCTGCCGGCCGATTCTGGTGATGACTTCCGCAGGAAATGACGGAGCCGGATGTGACATCATGATGGCGCAACCCGGAAGCAGGAAGAGTCAAAAAGCGAGGTATTCACGTTGATCTGAGGTCTAATGATCGTATATCAGCCCTGACCCAGGTGCTTCCGAGATCAGACTCTACTCTAGGCATTTCCCAGCCGTTAAGGTCGGTCATATGGTGTATGTTTGGATCAATTGTGCCATATACGATATATATCTATATCCATGTGTATGTTTCCTTTAGAATCTTGTGCAGTGTACTCCTTGCTCAAGCTACATAAGGTACTCTTTCACTTATACACCATACTGTATTGATGTCAGAGGCTATCATGCATTTTTGTTAATGTTTAGGCTTGCTGATACAAGTAGTTCCACGATTGGGAACATGGAGGCATGTGGTATGGAGGCTTCGTGCCTGGATCTCATATCCTTGAACCCTGTAAGTGGGGTCATTTAGGGATAGGGTGGTGGGTCACCCACATATCCCCATATCATCACATCAGGTGTCTGATTAAGGACTAACTACTCCTCCTTCTCCTTTGTAGGAACCCAGGGAGAAGGATAAAGGGAGAGCTAAGGACAAAGATCAGTCAAGCACAAAGAAAGCCACATCAAAAAAGTGCAATATGTGTCTAGAAAAACTCCCTACTGATTACAAAAAACAGTTTGCAAGAATTGTGTGGATAATTTACTCAGAGGAAAGAGCCTCATTCGTAGATGAAATGCGTAACTTTATCAGAGACTAAGTTAAAATTTCGGTTACAACATCCATAGCGGCATTAATCCCTCAAGAACCTCCACATAAAAGACAAAGGATTATAGAATCCACGTTGGATTCAGCATCACTCAGAAGGAACTGGAACTAAGGAATCTGTAGATATGGATCCAGGCCCTTCAAATTCAGCAAGTAAGATGAATCTAGATATCTACCGGCAACTGAAGATCTAGAACCACTTTTGTGGGGGTGGGGCGGACGTTGATTTAATGTATGTAAAACTTGAAAATGTTTAATAAAAATTTATTTGATTAAAAAAAGAACCACTTTTGAGAGCTATGCGGGATACCCTCAAGATAGAAGTAGAAGAGACCAAGACTATTCAGGATGAGCTATTCGGACTTCTTAAAGTCAAAAAGAGACGCGTGTTCCCAATCAACAACACCCTCAAAGAGTTAATACTGAAAGAATGGAAGGAGCCAGAAAACAGGATCTCCATTTCTAAAGAATTTAAAAACAGTCTTTCATTTGACGAATCTGAAGCCAAAATTTGGAATTCTACGCCTAAAGTAGACATCCAGGTCACAAAAATGACCAAAAAAACAGACCTACCATTCAAAGACTCAATCCAACTAAAGGATCCCTTAGATAGGAAAGCGGACAGTCTTCTAAAAAAAGACATGGGAGTTTGCCATGTTAAATTTAAAATCCAATATCGCCACAACAGCCATGGCTCGTACTCTTCCACTGGATAACCGAACTAGAGAATGGCACTCCTAGGGAAATGCTGTTAAGTACCTTCCCCACATTGAGAGCGGCTACAGCTTTCATCGCAGACGCCTCAGCAGAAAGAGTAAGAATTAGCGCCAAAGAAGGTGCACTTTCTAATTCAGTCAGGAGGTCACTTTGGCTTCGCCAATGGACTGTAGATTTCAGATCAGTCAAAACTATGTGGTAAAGGGAAAGGCAAGCAGGGCTGGTGGAGCTTAGTGCCAGGAATTCTGCCCCAGCATTAAGAAAACAATGACGCCAGAGTGAGAGGAATATTTGTTAAAATTCCATTCACAGTGGGAATCCACTGGATATTAAGTATTCTTCAAGAAGGTTACCGTATAGAGCTAACCTCTCTTCCTCCCAGAAAATTTGTCTTGACAGAACAACCCTCAGAAAATCTATCTGTCCTACTATGGTCAGAGATACAAAAATTGATCCAGTTAGACGTGATCATCCCTGTGGCTCAGGAACATCAAAGGGAAGGACACTACTCTCCCCTCTTCTTGATAAAAAAAAACCCCAAATGGCACATTCAGGATGATTTGCAATCTAAAAAACCTGAACAAATATGTATGCTACCGGAAATTCAAGATGGAAACCGTAAACTCAGCAGCTGTCTTGATCCAACCGGGAGCATTCATGTGTACGATAGATCTAAGAGATGCGTACTACCACATGCCAATACATCCAGCCTCACAAAAATTCCTCAGGTTTGCAGTACTATCGCCCAGAGGAGAGGAAGTCCATATTCGGTACAAGGCGCTGCCTTTTGGAATATCTTCGGCCCCAAGGACGTTCACAAAACTTATGGTCGAAGTGATAGCATTCCTCAGGAAAAAAGGGATATTAGTTATTCCCTATCTGAACGATTTATTAGTGGTGGCTGGTTCAAGACGAGAACTAATACATCACAGGGATGTCACGATAATAACCTTGCAGCAATTAGGATGGATAGTCAATTTGGAGAAATCCAAGCTAGCTCCAAGTACGAAGGTAGTCTTTTTAGGAACACTGTTGGTTTCAATTCAGCAAATGTCCTTCTTACCACCAGAGAAGAAAACAAATCTGATACAGCAGATTATAGCATTTCAGAAAATAAGTCAGTGCACAGTGAGAAGCCATGAGAATCCTTGGGATTATGACATCATACATACAGTGGAGCGAGAGTCACACAAGATCCCTTCAGAGTTGGGGATTTTTGTCCCAGGAGGCCAATACCCAACACCTGAATCAAAAAATAGAGATACCGGAAGTAGTCAAGCGTTCCATGGATTGGTGGAAGAACACTTCAAATCTAGAAAGAGGAATATCATGGCATCCCTGGCCAGTAATAAATATGCGAGTCAATCAGTATGGGGAGCAGACGTAGCAGGTCTCCCCACACAGGGACTATGGCCAAATTACCGAGAAATGAGAGCAGCTTTAGAGACTTTAAGAGCCAGCACTCTAAAGTTAAAGGGGAAACATGTAAGGATATACTCAGACAATACCACCACGGTGGCTTATCTTTGTCATTAAGGGGGTTCCAGGAACTCCGATCTCCTCAGTCTTTCAGGAAAGATATTTGCGTGGGCGGAAATCAACATCTGCTCTCTCTCAGCCACCAACCTAAAGGGGGAAGAGAATCTGATAGTGGACTATCTCCGTCGTCAGGTCATAGACCAAAACGAATGGTGTCTGAACGAGAACATCTTTGCACGTCTCACACAAAGATGGGGACAACCAGCAATAAATCTCTTTACCTCCAGCAAAAATGCGAAGGTTCCTCATTTCTTCTCTAGAAAGAGAGACAAGGTTTGGTCAAAGAGATGCCTTCAGTCAGTCTTGGAGCGGGCCTCTGATGTATGCATTTCCTCCCATACCTTTCATAGCACGGGTCATTCAGAAGATCAGAGAGGACCAAGCAAGGATTATTCTCATTGTACCCTGGTGGCCAAAGAGAAACTGGTTTCTGTGGTTAAGGAAGATGGCGTTGGAAGAACCTATCATGCTGGAACCTCTAAACAACCTCCTGTTCCAGGGTCCAGTATACCATCCAAATCCACAGGCTCTCCAGCTCTCTGCATGGATCCTGAAAGGATGTTGCTGATATTTAAGGGATTATAGAGGTAAGGTAATTTACACGCTCAAGGCAAGCCGCAAGCCAGTTACTCACAAAATCTATTCCAGGAATGGGGAAGATTTGTATCCTTTTGTGGCAGGACTCCTCCTAACCAACTGTCCCCCTAACATTTCACAGGTGCTGGACTTCCTGCAAACAGGATTCGACAAGGGCCTTAAGACAAGTTCTTTAAAAGTCCAGATTGCAGCCCTCAGCACATTCTTCGACACTTCACTAGCAGAAAACGGGTGGATTCAAAGGTTTGTCAAAGCTACCGCTAGACTAAGGCCACATATAAAACAAAATATCCCAAATTGGGATCTCTCATTAGTACTGAACCACCTTATGAAAGTACCATTTGAACCCCTAGAGATGGTTAAGATTAGAGAGCTAGGCGTTTGGGAGAAATCAAGACCTTGTCAATCAAAGAGCCCTATCTTAAAATGTATGAGGACAGGGTCGTGCTAATGTTCGATAAAACCTTCATCCTTTCACCGTAACCAAGAAATTATTCTTCCTTCCTTTTGTCAGAACCCAAGCCATGCCAGAGAATCAGATTGGCATACACTGGACGTAGTAAGAAGATACCTTCTACATTATATTGAATTTACCAAGTCTTGGAGAAAAGATGACAGCATTCTCCTACATTTCAAAGGAAGAAACGAGGGCAAAAAAGCTTCAAAAGCGGCCATTGCTAGATTGATCCAGACTGTCATCAAAGAAGCTTATGATGCCAACAACTTGGACATTCCGGGGACTGTTGGGGCCCACTCAACCAGAGGAGTGGCAGCCTCTTGGGCTGAGAAATGTGGTGCCTCACTAGAGGATATATGTAGAGCAGCTACCTGGTCTAGTCATCTAACTTTTGCCAAACTCTATAGGCTAGATGTTCAGAGTGCTAGAGACCAGTCCTTCGGAAGGAAGGTCTTACAAGCTGTTGTCCCCCCCCTCCCCCCAATTGGTTATCTGATGCATCTCCAGTTGGGGCCGTCATGGGGCCCTATGGAAAAGGAGAATTATTCTCACCGTTAATTCGGTTTCCATTAGTCCACCATGACGGCACATATATATTCCCACCCTAAATTTTGAATATGCTAAAGCTTAGGAAAGTCTTGCCTATTTGTTCTGTGTGTAATAGCTGTTTGTTAACCATTTATTGTATGTTACTAAGCTACAAACAAAGACCGGCCAGCACAACCAAAGCATGTATGCAAATGAGCAGGTGCACAATCAAGTCAACTACACAACAAAAAGGGGGAAGTGTGCACCAAAATTAGCTCAGTAGACACTATATGCAGGAAGCATTGTAAACTTTATTCATTACCAAACAAGATGCATATATGACACACAATTTAAAATATGTAATACACATACATATCAACTGGTGACCAAGGTGCAGGTCGACCCAATGAAGACCCCTTCTAAGCCCCCCTGTGGTGGACTGAAAACCTACCAACCAAAATATATGGAGGAATGCCAAGTCTCAACAAATCAAAAATATCAATAAATAGTAACAGTGCATCCCTAAAAATTCATGAATCCTGTAAGCAGCCAAAGCAGGAGTCAAATATCAAAAGAACTAAAGAAACATGCAAGTGCGTGCAATGTGCAAATAATACCCAGGTTAGTAACTAAGGTGCTCTCAGAAGGCTGGCAATCAGGCGGTAAGGAAATGCAGGGGTAATGAGCTCCCCACGCGCATCGTCGTCTTAGACGACTTCCTCAGGGGTGAATAGCCCAAACAAAAACCGACACCTTTAAATAGCAGCGATTTTCCCCCCCCCCCCTCCCACACACGATGACATCTGACCGCACGTAGCTGAGTACACCTGCAGTTTCCAAGTGCCGGAAGTAGGTGTATTGAGTTGAAAAGACAAGATTCACTGCGCATGCGCATCCCCGGCCGGGGTATCACACATGACGACGGTAACCAGGTGATCAGACAAACAGGAAATAAGCATACTGTTTAAATACTGGACGTATGGTGCTGCGCATACGGCGGATTACGGTAAGAGCACTATTATAAGAAATAAATCGCTGTATTTAAGTAACAATCGCAATATAGAGCAGACAGTGTCAAAGAAATAAATGCGCTGTGGCGACAAATACCAACGTCTTATCACAAGGTGAACAAAATAAATTTTGCCGACGTAATGCTATAAGTTCATGAAGGACACAGGTACAAAGACGGTATAGCCATCCATTATATATATTGACTTCCCCTGTTATGCGGTACTCTGAATATCTGTGACCAGATTATTAATCTAATTACATTGTCTGTAAGAACACCCAGGTATATAGAAGGTACAAAAAACAAAATAAATAAAAAATGAAATTGAAAGCACAAATATGAGCGAGTGGTATGACCATAATTCTGACGATCGGGTGGGGGGGGGGGGGGGCGCTGCCATCCACCACAAGTCGGTTGTGGTAAACATATACGTAAACCTGTTTAGTAAATAACAATATTCCTTGTCAATCCTATACATAGGAAATCACCTAAATAAAGGGAACACCACCCCACTCGCACATTTGGTGTAATCAACCACCACAAAGGGGAGAGGGAAGAGAACCCGGTAGGAAACAAAATATATATGCATGTAATTCCTAACAATTAAAAGTCCATAAAAAATCTGGAAAGGAAATCAGATGCAGGAGTCCAGACGGTAAAGCAACGCTAGTTCAAACGGAGTATGGTCCAGAAGAATGACTATTCGCAGATGTGATGAATAAGGAGGCAACTGATGACAACTTGAGGCGCTTCGTAGGTATATACCACAGATTCTGAGGAGGAGAAGATTTAATATGGTCCGAGATGTTTGTTCTAAGGTAGACTGCCAATGCATAAATTGATCCTGGTGAATATAATGCAGGGGTGGTTTTAGATGTCAGTATCAAAAGTTATAAATAAAGAGCAAGGACAAGAATGCCACTAAAGTTCACTAGAAAAAGGATGGTGAAATAAGGAGCCATAAGGGCTCAATGACTACAAGGGGCTGCAGAAAAGCCCAAAAACGTGAAAATGAAACCAAAACTTGCGAGTAAAGAAATAATAAAATGAAAGAAAAGGAAGGTGCCCCAATCATACTAAATTATGACATATATATAGGAAGAGTAGAGCAGCAGATTACCTAAGGTTATATAATGTGTGAAACCCAACCAAATGCCTACTAGTGAAATATTGAAAATATATGAAAACTTAGAATTTGTGGGAAAAAAAAATTGTATAATTTTTTATTTTTATAGAAGATTACTTACCCCTGCACCATTGGATCTACCCATATCAGAACCACACATAAATGTGTTGACAGTCCAATATGCATGATGGTCATTTATCTCTGCCTGTAGAACCCGTGAATAGGAGTTCCTCATTCAGACCCTGTGGAGAAAGACAATGCAAATTCTAAATCCACTGGGCTTCCCGTCTCAGTAGTTCGGGCGTGACATTCCCTCCCCTAATGTTGGGGTGGATTTTGTCAAGGCCAACCACTTGTAGACCATTTATCTTACCCCCATGCGGTGTCCGAAAATGTGTGGCCACCGAAGAGAGAACTTTGCCCTGTGAGAAATGCAGATGGGCATTATTGATGATTGACAGATGTTGCTGTATCTGTTTCCGCAGTTCCTGTGTGGTTTGTCCAACATACACCTTTCGACATGGGCAGATGATCGCATAAATGATGTTTCTGGACCTGCAGTTGATATAATTGTGTAAAACAAAAGTACATTGGTCCAAAGGGTTAACAAATTCTCTGGTGACCCTCAATAAGGGGCAGACTGAACAGTCCCCGCAAGGGAATGAACCCCTCAATCTGATGCCTCTACCCAGACGGATGGTAGGTCTGGAAAAGTGACTTCTAGTCAATTGGTCCTTTAGATTAGAGGCCCGTCTGGCTACAAGTTTGGGCTTATTATCCAAGAAGGGTCTCAATCTTGGCTCAGGGTTTAGAATATTCCAATTTTTCATCAGAATGTTTTGTATGCCACCCCACTTGTTATTGTATCTGGTGCAGATTCCTACCTGTGAGTTTGACCTGGGTGGCTTGGGGGTAAGAAAATCTGGCCTTGACGAGTCACTGGCTCTACAGTAGGCCCTAGAGATGATCTTCTTCGGATATTTTCTCTCCCTGAATCTTTGTGTCAACTCAGATGCATTTCTCCTGAAGTCTTCTTGTAAAGTGCAGTTGCGTCTCACACGTATGAATTGCCCCACTGGAATTCCTGTTTTTAAATGGTGGGGATGGAAGCTTTCAAAGTGCAGTAAGCTGTTTGTAGCCGTACTTTTTCTATGGAGATCCATACATAAAGGTGTTATTCCGGACTGAGATTTTTAGATCCAGGAATTCGACGGCCGACTGCGAAAAAGTAGAAGTCAGAATGATATTAAACGAGTTGTTATTTAAAATCACTCACAAATCGCTTGCACAGATCCAAAGGACCATCCCAAAGGAACACCACGTCATCGATATAATGATGCCAACCTCTCACATGTTGCACAAAGAGAGACTATGGGTACACGTGCATGTCCTCCCACCAACCTAAGAATAGGTTGGCATAGGAGGGCGCGCAACGTGCACCCATCGCTGTGCCAGAAACCTGCCTGTAAAATTTACAGTCTAAGATGAAATAATTAATGTTTCAAAATAAACTCAAGCAGGTCACCAGAGAATTTGTTAACCCTTTGGACCAATGTACTTTTGTTTTACACAATTGTATCAACTGCAGGTCCAGAAACATCATTTATGCGATCATCTGCCCATGTCGAAAGGTGTATGTTGGACAAACCACACAGGAACTGCGGAAACAGATACAGCAACATCTGTCAATCATCAATAATGCCCATCTGCATTTCTCACAGGGCAAAGTTCTCTCTTCGGTGGCCACACATTTTCGGACACCGCATGGGGGTAAGATAAATGGTCTACAAGTGGTTGGCCTTGACAAAATCCACCCCAACATTAGGGGAGGGAATGTCACGCCCGAACTACTGAGACGGGAAGCCCAGTGGATTTAGAATTTGCATTGTCTTTCTCCACAGGGTCTGAATGAGGAACTCCTATTCACGGGTTCTACAGGCAGAGATAAATGACCATCATGCATATTGGAATGTCAACACATTTATGTGTGGTTCTGATATGGGTAGATCCAATGGTGCAGGGGTAAGTAATCTTCTATAAAAATAAAAACAAAAAATTATACAATTTTTTTTTTTTTTTCCCCACAAATTCTAAGTTTTCATATATTTTCAATATTTCACTAGTAGGCATTTGGTTGGGTTTCACACATTATATAACCTTAGGTAATCTGCTGCTCTACTCTTCCTATATATATGTCATAATTTGTGATGAGCGAGTATACTCGTCCGAGCTTGATGCTCGGTCGAGTATTAGCATACTCGGACCGGCTCGTTGCTCGGACGAGTATTTGCCCTGCTCGATAACGAGCATTTAATTAAAAAAAAGAAGTGAAGAACAATAAAAAAATACAATTAAAACATTTAATTTAATCGTTTAATTGAAGAAAAGAGTGAAATAACACAGTGCAGAATAGATTGCAGATGTTCGGGAACATCTGCGATCTGTTCCGGAGACACGCGTGCAGAACGGTGTTCTCCGCAATAGTATTTGAAGAACAATATGTATGTGTGAAGAACAACTTGTTTGGAAACCTCTGCAAGTTGTTCTCTACACATATTGTTCTTCAAATACTATTGTGGAGAACACCGTTCTGCACGCGTGTCTCCGGAACAGATCGCAGATGTTCCCGAACATCTGCAATCTGTTCTGCACTGTGTTATTTCACTGTGCTCGGTCAGTTTGTAATTTTACTGAAAAATGCTCGGGTCTCCCATTGATTTCAATGGGGCTCATTACTCGAAACGAGCACTCGAGCATTGGGAAATGTTCGGTTCGAGTAACGAGCACCCGAGCATTTTAGTGCTCGCTCATCTCTAGTCATAATTTAGTATGATTGGGGCACCTTCCTTTTCTTTCATTTTATTATTTCTTTACTCGCAAGTTTTGGTTTCATTTTCACGTTTTTGGGCTTTTCTGCAGCCCCTTGTAGTCATTGAGCCCTTATGGCTCCTTATTTCACCATCCTTTTTCTAGTGAACTTTAGTGGCATTCTTGTCCTTGCTCTTTATTTATAACTTTTGATACTGACATCTAAAACCACCCCTGCATTATATTCACCAGGATCCATTTATGCATTGGCAGTCTACCTTAGAACAAACATCTCGGACCATATTAAATCTTCTCCTCCTCAGAATCTGTGGTATATACCTACGAAGCGCCTCAAGTTGTCATCAGTTGCCTCCTTATTCATCACATCTGCGAATAGTCATTCTTCTGGACCATACTCCGTTTGAACTAGCGTTGCTTTACCGTCTGGACTCCTGCATCTGATTTCCTTTTACAGATTTTTTATGGACTTTTAATTGTTAGGAATTACATGCATATATATTTTGTTTCCTACCGGGTTCTCTTCCCTCTCCCCTTTGTGGTGGTTGATTACACCAAATGTGCAAGTGGGGTGGTGTTCCCTTTATTTAGGTGATTTCCTATGTATAGGATTGACAAGGAATATTGTTATTTACTAAACAGGTTTACGTATATGTTTACCACAACCGACTTGTGGTGGATGGCAGCGCCCCCCCACCCGATCGTCAGAATTATGGTCATACCACTCGCTCATATTTGTGCTTTCAATTTCATTTTTTATTTATTTTTTTGTTTTTTTGTACCTTCTATATACCTGGGTGTTCTTACAGACAATGTAATTAGATTAATAATCTGGTCACAGATATTCAGAGTACCGCATAACAGGGGAAGTCAATATATATAATGGATGGCTATACCGTCTTTGTACCTGTGTCCTTCATGAACTTATAGCATTACGTCGGCAAAATTTATTTTGTTCACCTTGTGATAAGACGTTGGTATTTGTCGCCACAGCGCATTTATTTCTTTGACACTGTCTGCTCTATATTGCGATTGTTACTTAAATACAGCGATTTATTTCTTATAATAGTGCTCTTACCGTAATCCGCCGTATGCGCAGCACCATACGACCAGTATTTAAACAGTATGCTTATTTCCTGTTTGTCTGATCGCCTGGTTACCGTCGTCATGTGTGATACCCCGGCCGGGGATGCGCATGCGCAGTGAATCTTGTCTTTTCAACTCAATACACCTACTTCCGGCACTTGGAAACTGCAGGTGTACTCAGCTACGTGCGGTCAGATGTCATCGTGTGGGAGGGGGGGGGGGAAATCGCTGCTATTTAAAGGTGTCGGTTTTTGTTTGGGCTGTTCACCCCTGAGGAAGTCGTCTAAGACGACGATGCGCGTGGGGAGCTCATTACCCCTGCATTTCCTTACTGCCTGATTGCCAGCCTTCTGAGAGCACCTTAGTTACTAACCTGGGTATTATTTGCACATTGCACGCACTTGCATGTTTCTTTAGTTCTTTTGATATTTGACTCCTGCTTTGGCTGCTTACAGGATTCATGAATTTTTAGGGATGCACTGTTACTATTTATTGATATTTTTGATTTGTTGAGACTTTGCATTCCTCCATATATTTTGGTTGGTAGGTTTTCAGTCCACCACAGGGGGGCTTAGAAGGGGTCTTCATTGGGTCGACCTGCACCTTGGTCACCAGTTGATATGTATGTGTATTACATGTTTTAAATTGTGTGTCATATATGTATCTTGTTTGGTAATGAATAAAGTTTACAATGCTTCCTGCATATAGTGTCTGCTGAGCTAATTTTGGTGCACACTTTCCCCTTTTTGTTGTGTAATACAATAAATGGGTTGCATCCAAGGCCGGTGTAGTTATTTGGTAGCCACTGGAGTACGGATGCCGGGGTGGGGTATTTAACCTCTGCTTCCTGTCCCTACAGAAGTCAAGGGTCATCCTCCAGTTGGGGCTGTCATGGTGGACTAATGGAAACCGAATTAACGGTGAGAATAATTCTCCTTTTCATTAGCATGTGCTGTGTGACTAGGCAGTTGCCTATTGGGAGGGGATGGAAAGGAGCAGTCCCCCCACCCACCCTTGGGATTCAGCTTCTCCATGTGACCTTTTCAAATATATGAAAACACCCATCACTTGGCTTAGCGACGCCCCCTGCTCCTCTACAGCCGATCCAGATTTGTGGTGAGTTATTCATATATTTGAAAAGGTCACATGTTTCCCAAGGGTGGGGGGAACTGCTCCTTTCCAGCCACTCCCAATTGGCAACTGCCTAGTCACACAGCAGATGCTAATGAAAGGTACAATATAACATATCTTTTTTTCGGTAAAACCTATCTTTTATGCAAAAACACTTTGGCAGTGTATGTACTCTCTGTGCTCTGTGGGGACTGGGGGATTGCTAAAAATGGGTCTCCTGGTTACAGGTTCCCTTTAAGACGTGTTTTTTTTTTTTATTTATTTATTTTTTAACAGCCATCTAAGAGTTGGTGAAATAGCAGCTTTGTCTCATAAACATCCATATTGTAGAATCTTGCATGACCAGATCCGGGGTTCTTGCCTGAAGTAGTATCCGATTTTCATAGTTCTCAGGACATTACCCTTCCATCATTCTGCAGTAACCCCAAGACCAGAGAAGGAAAGATCTTTTCATTGTCTTGACGTTAGAAGGAGTATTATACAATATTTGGGTGCTACTTCTATGTGGAGGAAATCGGATAGCTTTTGTTTTTTTTTTCAGGAAAGATTAAGGGGATTAAAGCATCCTCCACAGCCATCGCTTGATGGACTAGTCACTATTCAGATGGCCTATGAGATTTTGGAAGTTCCTGTCCCGGATGGCATCCATGCTCATTCAACTAGATCGTTAGCTACATCATGGGCTGGGTGTAGGGATGCTACGCTGGAGCAAATTAGCCAGGCTGCCACCTGGTCCACCCCTAACTTTCCTTAAACACTATAGGGTTAATGTGATGGGTTCCTCTTCTCTTTCTTTTGGAAGGAAGGTCTTATCCTCTATTATCCCCCTTCTCCCAATTGTCTCGTTTATTTCTCTAATTCTCTGGTGGTGCCGTCGTGATGAAGGGGAAAACGATGAATTACTCTTACCGGTTATGTGTATGTGAATATATACTGAATAAATATGTGTATATGGTTACAGAGATTTTCTTGGAAGAGCCATTTAGTTAGTAGACAGAACCAAACGGAGGAGGAGTAGGAGGAGCCTCTTTTTTTTTTTTTTTTTTTTTTTTTTTTTTGCTCACGTTTCCTGTCCTTAGAGGGCGGATCCCTATCTCTGTGGTGGTGCCGTCGTGACTTGAGGAAAAAACATTACCGGTAAGAGTAATTCATCGTTTTCTTTAGAGATGGCCATGGTTAACAGAAGAGAAATAATGATGCTCAGCACCAGTGTCCAGTGGTGTGATTCTTACTTAATCATCTCCAGCCCTGTCCTCATCAACACCCACACCTGTGGTAATGGAGCAATCTCTGAAACTATGTTAGCTGTTCCTAGGCAAATATTGACTTTGCAATTAATTGCTGAAATTATTTAAAGACCCAGTGCTAGAGGTAATGTAGTTGTGGTATATTAACTGCCAGAGAAGATGTCTGTGCGAGAAGGTGGCGATGGCTATGCTGAGACCTAGTATAGTGGCCACTTGTTCCGCTAGAGCGATGTCTTATGTGGCTGGACCAATTGGGGGGGCATCGTTCCGCAGGAACACCAAGATATTATTGCATCCTTACCTTTAAAAAAAAGTCAGACCTTATAAAGTTGTCAACAAGATGGACTTGGATGCACACCTGGTCAGGGGACACTGCTTCCAATAGCAAGCTGATGGGGAATGGGATCATATATTCGGGTCAAACTTGGATGATATTCTTAAAGGCTTCTGAGAGGAAGAAGCGATTTTCCTCACAGAAATGTTATAACCAAATGAAGTATTTTCTTGATCACAGGAAGGTTTGTACTGATACCAGTAAAAAAAAGACAATTCATAAAGATACCAGCAATATGAAAACAGAAATAAGAATATCATCTTCAACAAGCCATCCACCAGGAAGCAGAATCTACAATGTCTCCAGTCTTCAAGTGGGGGAGGGGCAGACTGATGAAGTTTCTCCAGGTTTGGCAGAAGATAAAATCATCCCTTTGGATACTTGATCTCATCAGTCAGGGTTACTGGTTAGAATTTTCAACCCGGACCCCTCAAGACAGATTCTGCTTGGTACAGCTACCCCTAGAAGAACGTCAATTTTTGGTAAAAGAAATTTCATCCCTGCTGTGAACAATGTATTGTCCAGAGTTCCCAAAGAACAGGAAAAGACGGGATTATCTAATGTTCTTGAGAAAAAAATGAACAGGATCTTCAGGTCCATAATAAATTTGAAACATCTGAACCAATATCTACTGTACAAGAGGTTCAAGATGGAAACCATAAAATACACTTTTTGCTTCTTGGACAAAGATGCATTCTTGGAGACTGTGGATCTGCAATATTCATACTATCACATTCCAATCCTCATAAACTAGCAGACATTTCAAAGGTTTGCAGTCTGCATAGAGGGAATAGTTGAGCAGGGTACTTCCTTTTGGCCTGAAAACATTCTCTTCGGGCTCGCTGGTGAATCTAGAAAAACCACATCTCTGCCCACCATAACAAAAGTGTTTCCTGGGGGGTGGGGGTTACTAGACACCCACAACCAAATGTTCTACTTGCTACAGGAGAAAGTAATCTCCCTCCCAAAAAGATTTGTGCCTTCGGGAAGAAAAGCGCTCCTTTTATTAGAGAAGTGATGAAGTAAATCGCTTTTGACATCCACGATACCTTCAGTGTTATGGGCTCAGACACACACGAGACCCCCTACAGGCATTCCTTCTGTCAGTTTGGATCAAGAATGTTGGGGTTCTGGAAAAAGGCTACCACAGAAGATAAAAGAAATGCCTAAACTGGTGGTTCATAAAGAAAAACTGTTTTCTAGAAATCCTCTTCACAAGTGGTCACTACAACAGATTAGGAAGGTTGGGATGCTCACACCTCAACGTCGACAGCTCAAGGAGTCTATTAGGCAGAAGAGAACATATTGATTTTTTTTTTCCCTTATAAATCCCCAATAAATCACCTTTTTGCGTCCAGGAAGATTCGGAAAGTTCCAATGTTTTTCTCTATGCGTCAGGACAACCCCAAGGGGGTGGGTACTCTCTCCCAGACAAAGCCTTCCTCCGTTTTGCCATCTCAAGAGTAGTGCAGAAGATAATACGGTCTCAAGCCAAGGTAATCTTAACTTGAAAAGTGTATGGTTCCCTCTCTTCCTCCAGATGTCAGAAGGTCCTGGTTCGGGGAAAGAGTCCAAAATTCTCCTGCTAACTCCAGTCTATCACCCAGATATTCTACATCTAATGTTAACTGCCTGCAGCACATTTTAGGAAAAGGACTTTTAGAGCCAGTGATCTCTGCTTTTGCTCCAGAGTAGGAAGAAAATAACATCAAGAATCTTATTTATGGGTTTGGAAGACTTTTTTGGGATTTCTTAAGGATCAGAGCACCTTCTCTCCAGAGAACACGCCAAACATCTGTAAGATTCTAGACTTTCTTCAAAAGAGTTTGGAAAAGGGTGTCGGAAATAGCACCCTTAAAGTAAAAGTCTGCTATTTGCTTTATAGTTTAATAGTACATCTGAGTTGTTGACCCTGATATAGAACGAACCAGTGACTAAGTAGATCAATGTTGCACTGCTTTCCTCTTAGAAAAATATTGTTGGGGTTGTTATAATCATTGGCTATAACACTTTGCTGTTTTTTACGAGGAAAGGTCATTTCTTTATTGGGGTAAGCGAAACTGCGACAGTTGATCTACATGTATTGTAATAAGTCTTACAAACTGCTTTATTATTTATTTAATCTGTCTATATCACTACATGGTGATTAAACTGATTTTGTTTTATTATACTATTCGTGCTTTTCTTTGCCCCCTGCAATGAATTGTGGTTTTTGTTAAGTGTGTTTTGATTCTGTCCAATTTATGCTTGAACCACTGAATACATGCCCAATACGCAAACTTTATGAGCAGGTTGGAAATTTATTGATTGTGCCACTGTACTACTAAGAACCAGAATTAATTGCATTATTAGATTGATTTACTGTGTGCACAGTTCTGGGGTATTGTTTTTTTAGTCAGAAGCTTTGGATGTTGGTTGGTATTCCATCGATCACCCATACTATCCTAAATTGAGTTCTATTAGACACTGTAAAGGCTTGTCTTTTAGGTCTCTTTTTGTATATTCTTAGGAACCATTATAGAAAGGAAGTCAGGCGGGGGGCAAAGATAAGATCTGGAAAGCCTCAACGGCCAAGACCAGACAGAAGAAGGCTCTAGACTTTTGCCATTGCAGAATGAGGATCCCCCAGGTGAATTAAAGGAAACATTGGCAGAAATTCTTTTGGCTGTCAAAGAAACAAATTTTTCTATGGCCAGTTTAGATTCATCTACTTTTGTCTTAAATACCCAATTGGGATCTATACAGGGTGACTTAATGGTATTCTGGGATGAAATGAACAAAATATAGGAAAAAACAAAGGGGATGGAAAGTACCTGTAGAGATATGGAGAAGGAAAATAAATATTAGAAAGATAATGGATACAACCAAAAAAAAACAGATAAGATTACAAGACAAGCTTACCGACCTTGAGGATAGGTCGAGGCGATCTAATATTAGAACTTTGGGTCTCCCGTAAGGGGAAGCTGATAAGGAAATGTTTAGTAGAATTACAAAATGGCTGCAGGATACTTTTTGTCAGGAAGGTTTTTCAAATTGGGGGATGGGAACCGCTCTTAGGATCCCCTTTAAGAAGCGCCCACCGGGTTCTCTCCCGAGAGCCATTTTGGCAAAATTGATATGCTCCCAAGACCGGGATTTTTCATGAAATGAAAGATTCGATCTTTGACGGGGCCAAAATCGCTATATACCCGGATTACTCTAGAGAAACTTAACAACAAAGAGCTAGTTTCAAAGGGGTTAAGATAAGGTTACTTGAAGGAAGCATTAAATATGCACTTTTACAGGTGCCTCCTCACGCTCCATAGGATCTACCCTGGAGTCTCGGAGCTCTGCTGGAGGTGCGGTGCGGAGGTGGGATCCATTCTTCACATATGGTGGAGCTGCTCGATAATACAGGACTTCTGGCGGATGGTGTTAGACACCTATAGCAGAGTGTCTGGTAAGACTATACAATTTAGCCCACAGGTCGCCCTCCTTTCCGTGCTACTGGGCACCATCTCCTCCATCAAAAAAGGACTCGCCAATTTCTCACGGCGGCAAGGACCGTGATCCCTCCACACTGGAAGAGCCCTCATCCACCCACGGTTGTAGAGTGGATACAGGAGCTTCGCTACATACGGAGGATGGAGGAGCTGGTGGCCGAGGACATGCCTGACCCAAGTAAGACAACCACTGTGTGGATCCCTTGGGAGGAATTCCAGCTAACCCCGGCCTTTCAGGATCTCTCTGCTTAGTATAATAAGGTCTCTACTTGAATTTGTAACCTTTTAGGACCCTTGCATTGCAAATGGGCAATACGCTTGTAGTGTGCAGCCAAAACATGACACAGAAGTCATCCCGGACCCCTCCCCCTCTCCCCGCCCAGTTATCCCCTTCTCGTCTATGTCTTGTACTGTCTACCCCCTGTTCGTATTTTTTGTCTTGTTCTATCATTAAAAAGGATGGGCGGACCCCCGCAGCCGGTACTTTACGATCTCTACCTCAATATAATTTCACAGTCTGCTGCCACGTCATTAATAAATGTTGTTTGAACATAAATATGCACTTTTTGTTTCCAGCTAAATTGCATATTTACCTGGAGAAAATATGGTTCTTTAATTCCTCAATGGATGCAGCTAATTGGCTGGATCAACAGGGATTATAGCAGAGTGGCGTTAGTGACATTGTCCTGAGGCGGGTATTAATTTATGTAAACTGTTAAAATTATATAAGGTAAGATAGGTGGAGGTGAGGGTGGCACCAGGAGGTGTAGGAGACCTGTTGAAAAAGTGGAAGAGACGGGTCAATGAGTAGTTGGGGGAATAATATGGAAACCAGAATTTTAAACTTGAATATCAGAGTGATTAGTGACCGAACAATACGCTTTCAAATGTTTGATTATAATTAGTAAACATCTCCCAGCCATTATCTGTCTTCTTGAGACTCACCTGGTACCAGAAAATGTGTACCGATTGAAGAGAAACTTTGGTACCACTTTTCGAGAGGAGTATCAGTAATAATTGAGATATCGATTTTGAGGTGTAGAAATCCTGGGTGGATAAAGGTGGCAATTTTTTTTTTTTGTATGGAATATTAAAGGGCCTTGAAGTTATCCTCGCTTTTGTCTACTTACCTCCTGCTTCACTAGAAGTGATTTATTCCCGTTTGGAATTTGTAGAATGCAGGGAGCAGTGCCCCTTATTAATAACTGGGGACTTCAATATGGTAATGGATAAAGCAAGAGACAGATTTATGGTAAATTGCCCCAGACAATGGTTCAGGGAAATATTGTGAAGAGGAAATTAGCTCGGCTCTGTGGGGAACTAGCCTGGATACATTTTTGGAGGAAGTTGTATGGTAATCGAAAAGCCTTCTCTTGTGTGAGTCGTACTTATCAGACATTATCGCGTATTGACTTAAGTCTGTCTAACTTTGCCGCCTTTAACCAGATTTGTAAAATGGTATATGAAAATATTACAATCTCTGACCATGCACCAGTTATGATTATTTTGAAATAAGGAATCCAAAATCAAGTTAAATCCTTATTGGATATGTATTCTTAAAGCTCAGTTTGATATTAAACAGGGAGTGCAACAGTTTTGGGAGCTAAATATAGGCTCAACAAACAAAGGCTCAGTATGGGACACCCTAAAACTCCATTTAGGTAGTATGTATAGGAGGTAAATTAAGCAAGCAAATAAATTAAGATTCATACTTCGTGTTGACAGCACACAGGAGTATAATCCTCAACTATGCCATGGAAATACTACACTAGCACACTGCTTGCTCAATGAACCCAACTAAACACATACTGCATTTCATTTATGGCGATGACAAAGTGTAAACACGGAAAAGGGTGTGGGGTGAAAAGGGGAGAGGGTAGGGTAACACTTGCCCGAAGCTTTATTGAAAGACCGACACAGAAGGGGGGAAAAATAAGGAAGGGAACCTGCCAAAAGTCCACTTCCTGGTTTGGCCCATGTGCATAATGTATGCATGACCCACAATCCCCTGCAGAAGTCCAAATCAAGTGAAGAGTGAGTGTTTTCTGGTGTTTGCCAGATAAATTCAGCCTGTGTTTCCTAACACTCCTAATCTAAGCAAAGTCCGGCGTCTTGTACAAAAGTCCTGAACTTGTGCAAAGTGTAGATGTCTTGTAAAGTCCGAAAAAAGCGGCTGCAGCTGGGACTTTCCCTGAGGGACGCGGTGAGCGCCCGGGGAGGCGAACCCAGCTCACAGCAGGGGGCCAAATCCAGTTTAGGGGGTAATTGTGCCTCATCACGTGTCTGTTTTTCAATGTAAGTTGAACTATTACAGCATATGTTGGGTATAAAGAGTAATTGGGACTGGACCCTGGCAACCCCCGGAAGAAGCCGTACAGGCGAAACCCAGGGTCAGGCGAGAATGTGTAGCTCGTGTCCCATGAGTTTTTTTTTTTTTTTTTTTTTTTTTTTTTTTTTCATGCACATTTTTATTGCTCTTTTGGGAGTATGGTTGTGTTTTTTTTTTAATCTAAATAAATCCTGAGTATTAAACTGTTCTACGCAATCTGCGGGTGAATTTCTTCTAGCAATCCACCGCAACATATGGTGCAAACTGAGGTCACAGGAGAAGCAAGAGAATCAGGAACTCCAGTCAGAACTTATTTTCTATGTTATACAATTTGGGTTTACTGGATCAACCCTTGACTGTTTGTAGCTCAGCGACAGGTGTGCAGTACAAAGCTGCTGTTGAGCAAAAAAAAAGTACAGCAAAGTATCCCCTGAGCTGCTCTGTCAGATACCAGTGGGTAAGCCTAAAAGGCTTTAGTATTTTTACTCTTTCCTGCATAGTGACGTATCGGTAAATAAACGGTCTCCACTTCTTAAACGGTTGACCTGCTAACTTGGACTTATGGTGCTCCGCGTCCAATCACTCTATCGTTGGTGGCTGGTTTAGGATGGTGGGAGGTTAAAGGCGGATCTCGCCATATGTATTTCGACGTGGGTATCTTTCCATACCTGATTCACAACTGCTTTGCATAAGACTTGGTGATTCCTCGCCCCACCCTAGCTTTGTCACCCAGCCCGAAAATGGCAAATTTTTTTTTTTTTTTTTTTTTTTTTTTTTTTTTCTCTCTCCTTTGTGGCACCAGGTACAGAATTGAGATCCCTCTCACCTGTCTTTACATTAACAGCATATTGTCGAATTGGTTTTGGCTCCCTTCCAGCTCAATGTCCCTTTCAACATCTATACAAAAATACTTAATCTGTGCAAATTGAGGAAAAACTGATGTCCCCAGTGGTTAGGTCGCTGTGGTAGAAATAGAAAATTTCGCTTTTGTCAGGTTGACCTTAAATCCTAAAAAGCCTCAACTCAAATATTTGCATCACCCCCAGTAGATGGTTCAGTTGGGATGTGGATACCAGCTGGGACTTTTTGCAAAATACAAAAACTATTTAGAGCTCTAATCTGGGGTAGAAAGTCAACCAGAATTAGGCTGGTAATTCTGCAAAGGGCTCTAGACCAGGGAGGGTTGGCGGTTCCAAACCTGTGGCTGTATTTCTTAGCCTTTCAGGTGTTGGAGCTGGGCTGCTATCTCTGAAAAACTGCTAAAGTATCATAAAGTGGAGGTTTACCACCTCCATCTGCTGGAACTGGGGTCACAGGGCAGACCACCTGACTGCATCCATACTGTTATATTGCTATGCAAACTATGGCCCACACCTAAAAATATGCTTAAAGGAAACCTACCACTTGTAGTGGCAGGTTTCCGATGGCAATACCGAGCACCAGCTCAGGGTGAGCTGGTGTCGGAGCTTATTTTAGTTAGTGTTTTAAACCGCGGTATCGCGGTTTAAAACACTTTTTAAACTTTATAGCCGGCGCAGGCAGGTACGCGCTCGGTGCTTACCGTGCACGCGGCTACATAGGAAGTGAATGAGAGCCGCGTGCACGGTAAGCGCCGAGCGCGTACCTGCCTGCGCCGGCTATAAAGTTTAAAAAGTGTTTTAAACCGCGATACCGCGGTTTAAAACACTAACTAAAATAAGCTCCGACACCAGCTCACCCTGAGCTGGTGCTCGGTATTGCCATCGGAAACCTGCCACTACAAGTGGTAGGTTTCCTTTAACACATGATTCACACCATTATGGCACAATCCCGGGCTACAAGAGATGGCACACCTAGAGGGGTTTCAGAGATGGGAGGCAAGAGATATATGGGTTACACCAATTATGCACAGAAGTAACCCTTAAAAGCTTTGCGCATTTGAGAAGAATTCTACTTCACACTTCTACCAATATATGCAACTAAGACGCGCCCTGGAGGCCCAGAGTAGGGCTGGACCCATCAATGTTGTAACACATGAACTGATAGACGACCTTCTGGTTATGGATGGTATGAAGGGGTATATCTCTAAAGTATACAGTATGCTCTTAGATGCTCAGCCCATGAAATATCCCTTGACTGCGCAGGAGAGATGGAAGGAGGAAATAGGGACCCTGACAGACGAACAATGGGCTTAGGCACTGTCTATTGTCCTCTCACTGTCAGTGTGAAGCCCATCGTTTATCTCAATTATACCTATTGCATACTGTTTCACACCCCTCATTGGTTACATAGTTGGCCTGCGTGAAGAAGACTCCTGGCCAAGGTGCTGTATGGAAGGTGCCCATGTACTGCATATGCTATGGAAATGCCAAAAGCCGAGGAAGGTTCTGGAAAGGTATACTAGACCTACTTTCTATAGTTTGTGGAGTGATGCTGACTGCAACCCCAGTGGTTTGTCTGTTAGGTCAGGATAATTTAGTAGATGGGGTAACTATTGGAATTGGTAGAATGCTATATCAGGCTAGGAAGCTCATTGCTGTGTACTGGCTTTGCCCTGTTGCACCAGGGCTAGAGGTGTATGTTAATAAACTTAACATTATACAGTTAGAAAAAGTGTTTGTTGTAATGCATAATTTAAATGGATATGGGGTCCATGGCTGGTTTGCCTATATAATTGAGATGCTATACCTTTTCGGCTTTTGTGTAATACATTTATGTTGGAGTGATTTTGTTAAATACTGTATTTTTTGCTGTCACTTATGCAAGATCCAGTTATGTATCCTCGTCACATTTGGGATCCATTTTTATCAGGGGGCCCACTATGCTGGGCATTTTGGAGGGGCTGCTGTGGACATAATTCATGTGGGGAGACTACTAGACTACTATTTTATTAGAGTAGTGGCTGCTATGTGTGGTCCATAATATATGGTTCCCCTGTTAAATTAATTCATTAAAATAATTATCTATTTAATGTCCCTTCCATTTTTTTTTAAATATAAATTTCCCCTACTAAAAATGTGTAAAATAACAATGATGCATGATCGATTGTTTTATACAAAATGTACTACCATATATACTCGAGTATAAGCCGACCCAAGTATAAGCTGAGACCCCTAATTTTACCATCAAAACTGGGAAAACCTATTGACTCGAGTATAAGCCGAGTGTGGGAAATGCATTGGTCACAGCCCCTCCCCCAGTATATAGCCAGCCTGCCCCCTGTAGTATACAGCCTGCTCCCTGCAGTATACAGCCAGCCCAGCCTGCCCCCAGTAGTATACAGCCTGCCCAGAATTAAAAAAAAAAAAAAAAAAAAAAAACTTATATACTCACCCTCCGGTGGTCCCGATGTGCAGCGCTGCTCCCCCGATGCTCGTCTCGTCTTCTGGCTTCCCCGCTCCTCTTAAGTCACGATCTTACAGAAGACAGAAGGGGAGCCGGGAAGCCAGAAGACGAGCCGTGCGGACATTGGGGCCACCGGAGGGAGAGTATATAAGTTTATTATTTCTTAAGCCCATTGACTTAAGTATTGACTCGCGTATAAGCCGAGGGGAGGTTTTTCAGCACATTTTTTTGTGCTGAAAAACTCGGCTTATACACGAGTATATACGGTAATACCGTTTTATACCATGTCCTAATTATTATTATACATATAATCCTTTCCAAATTATTGAGCATATAGCATCCCTTATCTCCAGCTCCTTTTTATTGTATTGGTGTCCTCAGGATTCCAATACAATTAAAACTTGCAATACAGCAGGGATCAATAGGTTACTGCTTAAATTGCCATGTTGGCACTTTGCGACATAAAACTTGGGTTTGGTTGTAGTTTGGGCATTCTGTATCTAAAAGGTTCGCCATCACTGCTCTAATATAATCAGAGACCCCTAATTTTAACACAAAAAAATGAAAAAATGTATTGACCCATAGAGTATAAGGCAAGGGAGCGAAATGCATTGGTCACAGCCTACACCCAGTATATACCGCACCACCCCTTTGCCAATAAAAAAAAAATGTACTCCCCTCACCGCATCCTGCCGCTGGTGCCATGGGATGGGGAGAGATGCATGGCCACGCGATGACGTCATGACATGGCCGCGCATCTCATTTACAGTGCGCCGGAAAGCAACCGGGCTTATCGCACTGACCTCTTCGGCTGCATCGAGTACTGTTGCAGCCACTGGCAGGGGCCTCCGATGGATCCGAAAAGAGGCCCCTCCCATGGTGCCAGCTGTCGGGGCCCACCTGGGGATTCAGCCAGAAAACTCTAAACCGTACGATGATCACGCTTAAGTTTTTGTGAAATGTTTAATGTTTTCTTTGTTTATGTATTCAAACTTTCACACAAACACAATTCTTCTGCATTCAAGCTTTCATACTTTGGGCAGTATACAGAGACTGTCCCTTGTAATTGGAAGTCCTGAAGCATGTGATCAGTGAAACGCAAGTATGACCGCGGCATGTAAAGGTCATCTCCCTATGGATCGGTTCCCCCTTGCTGCTTACCGCATCCACTTCTGAGCAGCCCCGAGGTCTGCCAAGTGCCCCGGGGCTGCCTGATGTTCTTAGCAGTCAGACCCCTACCAACAAAAACAAAAAAAAGTGCAGGGGACTTGTAATACCAATTGATATGCTCCCATAACGTGCAACACTCCCCCGGAAGTGACGTGTCACCTGGGGCATGCGCACTGGTCCCATCACCGGTTCCCCGGCAAGACAATGGGAGACGCGTTGCCCAATGAGGTAAGACGGCGTAAACATGTGGGGAGGAGTCACAGCTTTCAAGGTGCCAATTATGATGGTAATTAGGTGCTCCACAGCAGACCCAAAGCAGTGGTAGTCACAAGCTCGTATTTGAGAGTGAAAGCTTCCCTCTCGCCATGTCCTAAGAATTGGATGCATATTGAATTAGTCTCCTGACCAAACTTTTTGTCTTACTTTGACTGCATGGGATACCCTATTTTGGCTGCTATACCTGTATGAAGCCCCTGATGATTACCTGCAGAAGGATGAAATGCGTAGGGCGAGGATAGAGCACTCAATAGGGTCAGAAATGGGACTGCCCTTGTAAGGGCAGGAGCCAAAAATTCTGGGGGCCAGGTTGCAATAGGGTGTGATTGGGGTCTCTCTTCATCAGCGTGACCTGCTTCATCCTGTTGTATGAGGTTGGACTTCTATCTTCTCAGTCATTGGTACTTGGTTGAAAGATCCTGGCGCAAACACACAATGTTTTCAGAGGTATGTGTTTTTTTTTTTTTTGTTTTTTTTTTAAGAACTAGGGAACCAATAGAATATGTTTGTAGTATAAGTGTGGCTAGAGCTGGTCCATTGTAATTCCTCTTGTCACCGCTTTGAGAGGTATTGCTAGGGAGTTACTTTTATTAATTGAATTTCTGTGACACATTTGTGTCTTCTGGTGGAGCACTATTTTAGTTATAATTTTAGAATAAAAGTACGTTTTTATATACTAATTTCACTAATGCTGCAATTGCACCCAAATTCTGAGCCTCATAACATTCTAGTAAAATATGTGGAATCTTAACCCCTTAACGCTGAAGCCACTTTTCACCTTCCTGCCACGGCCCATTTTTTCAAATCTGCCCTGTGTCACTATAAGTGGTTATAACTTCGGAACGCTTTAACATATCGAAGTGATTTTAATATTGTTTTCTCGTGACACATTGTACTTCAGGTTAGTTGAAAAATTTTGGTGGTATGTTTTGCATTTATTTATGAGAAAATCAGATATTTGGTGAAAATTTGGAAAAATTCTTGATTTTCGAACTTCAAAATGTTCTACTTTTTCCATACATAGTCATAACCGCAAAAAAACGTAATAACTAACATTCACTAAATATCTAATTTATGTGGACATGGTTTTTTATGCATACTGTTATTTTTGTAGGATGTTATGGGCCTTTGAACGTTAGGTGCGATTTTTCACATTTTCATAAAAAACGCAAAATCCTGCTATTGCGGGACCTGCTCAGGTTTCAAGTCACTTTGAGAGGCCTAAATAAAAGAAAACCCCATTATAGAAGCTACACCCCTCAACGTACGTAAAACAGTTTTTATAATGTTTGTTAACCCTTTAATTGTTTTACAGGGGTTAAAACAAAATCGGATGCAATTTTGAAAGTAAAATTTTTTTGGCTAAATTAATGTGTTTTTCAAAAAATGTACAAATTCTCAGTAGATAAAATACCAAATCGCTCCACAAAATTTGATACCCAATCTCTTCCGTGTATAATAATACCCCATATGTGGTGGTAACCTGCTGTATGGGCACTCGCCAGGGCATCGAAGGGAAGCTGTGCCATTTAGAGCAGATTATGCATTGTCACATTCTATTGGCTATACAATCTTTATTTTTTTGGCAATTTGGACATATAAGGGCTTATTTTTTGCGACATGAGATGCACTTTACAAATACTTTATTTTAGTGGGTCATTAGCTTATTGATGAGATTTTATTAAGTCTTGAATGTATGAGTGAAAAGAAAATTGTCAATTTTGGTTTACTTTCTTTTGGTATTTTTGGGGGGTCGTATACCGTACACTAACAGTATTATATTATCTTCATTCTATAGGTCATTACGATTACGGTGATACCTCATTTATATAGTTTTTCATTTATTTTTACAATTTTACTGGATAAAAACTAATATACAGGAAATCTCATTTGTTTTTGCATCACCATCTTTTTGGAGACGTAACTTTTAATATTTTTTGGTTGACAGTGCTAGTTTAGGACTTATTTTTTACATGTTGAGTTGTTCTTTTCAGTGGTACCATTTCTGCGCACATAACTTTTTTGATCACTTTTTAGAACGTTTTTGTGTAGAGATTTTATGAAAAATGTACATTTTTGGTGTGTTTTTCGCATTTTGTTTTTACGGCGTTCACCGAGCGGGTCCAATAATGTTTCTGAGTTGTTATTGTACGGACGCGGCGATACCAAATATGTGGGGGTTTTTTTTGGCGATTTTGTGGTTTTTTTCACTTTATTGCATGTGTATAGGGAATATTTGTGTTTAGGGGACTTTAAAGGAAACCTACCATTTCAAATGGTAGGTTTAAGCTGTAAACACCGAGCACCAGCTCAGGATGAGCTGGTGCCGGTGCTTAGTTTCGTTAGTGTTAAAACCGCGGTATCGCGGTTTTAACACTTTTTAAACTTTATAGCATAAACTGCTTCGGCGCGGCGTGCAGCGCCGAAGCGGCTTCTGCTATAAAGTTTAAAAAGTATTAAAACCGCGATACCGCGGTTTTAACACTAACGAAAATAAGCACCGGCACCAGCTCATCCTCGGTGTTTACAGCTTAAACCTACCATTTGAAATGGTAGGTTTCCTTTAACTTTCATTAATTCTTTTTATTAAAAAATGATTTTATGTAGTGTTTTTAACATTTTTTTTTATTAACTTTTACAGGTTAGCTTGAACAAGTGATCCACTGATCACTTGTTCAAGCTCTTCTTCACATTACACAGTGTAATACAGATGTATTACACTGTGTAATGTAACACAATGAGCATGCTGCGCATGCTCAGTGTGTTACAGCCGGAGGAGGATCGTGCAGTCCCGGGGCTGCGATCGGAGCAGCGGACCCCCCCCCCCCCCCGTAAGTGCCGCGGGGGGGTCCGATTCTTCTAAAATGCCCCTTGCACGCCGCGGTCAGCGCGACTGCGGCGTGTCAGGGGTTAACACCCGCGATTGGAGAAATCTCCGATCGCGGGTGTTAGAGGCAGATGTTCGGCTATAATATATAGCTGACACCTGCAGCTTCTGGCGCCGGCTCCGTTCAGGAGCCGGTGCAAGAAGCATGACGTAATAGTACTGCATTTTGCGGGAACGCACCTCCCGCGATGCAGTACTATTACGTCAAATGACGGAAGGGGTTAAAAAACGAAGCCAACATAAAGCAGACATTTGGGAAATGTAAATTATGAATTTATTTGGGTAAAATGACTGCATCAAAAGTAGAGAATTTAGAACTTTGGCAAAAATTTGGAAAAATTCTTTATTTTCATATTTTGTTTTTATTCATAACTCAACACAAAATATATCATCCAAATTAGTTTTCTTGGGACACATTATACTTCAATCTCAAAATCCCCTGTATATCTTAGTGTTCCAAAGCTATAAGCCTATTTTGGCTTCTAGGATGCGGACCCATTTTTCCAATCAGCCCTGAGTCCTGAAGGGGTTTAAAAGGTTTTCCCGCTGCAGTCCTCTTAAAAAATGACGGCACATGGGTGCCGTCATCTTGCCGAGGATCGTTGCTCCCCGTGATGTCATCGAAGACCCGATTCAGCATTTTTACGTGTACAGAGCTTTGTGAGGGCTTATTTTGTGCGTAACAAATTTTACTTTCTCGTAACTTTTATTTTAACATGCCGTGTACTGGGAAGCTGGAAAAAAAAAATTACAAATGTGGAAAAATTGAAAGAAAACCCAAGTTCTTGTGGGCTCAGTTTTTCCGACTTTGACTGTGCGCTCCAAATAACACCTCTGCTTTATTCTTTGGTTCTGTACGATCGCGTTGATACCAAATTTATACAGGTTTTATTGCTTTTTTAATACATTTTCAAAAATTAAACGAATGTGTACAAAAAGGAAAATGTTGCCATCTTCTGACGCTAATAACTTTTTCATACCTCTGGGTACAGAGCTGTGTGATATGTCAATTTTTGCGAAATGAGACGACTTTTTCATTGCTTCTTTTTTGAGGTCTGTGCATTTCGACCATTTGGGCGCCATTTCCCGCTATGGAGGTCACCGCCGGCAATAATCGTTTTTATATTTTGATCGGGCATTTTGGGATGCGGTGATACCTAATGTGTTTGATTTTTACTGTTATGTTTTATATCAGTTCTAGGGAAATGGGGGTGATTTGAATTTTTTATATTTGAATTTTTTTTTTTTTTCTTTTCACTATTTCTTAGACCCTCTAGGGTACATTAACCCTAGATAGTCAGATCATACCTACCATGTACTGCAATGCTAACGCATTGCAGTACATGGCGTTTTTGCATGTGATTCGTTACAATGAGCCACTGGTTCATTGTAACGAATTGGCAATAACCATGCTGTCGTGGCAACCGATCGCCGTGGTTATTAGCGGTGGGGGTTTGCTGCAATATGCAACAACCCCCACCCTTGTATGAAGAGGGGAGTTAGGGCGCAGAGCGTTAAGGGGTTAAGTACCTTAGGGAGTCTGAAAAATAGTAAAAATAAAAGTTTTAAAAAAAAATTGTAAATAAAAGGAAATATTCAAATTGCCCCCCTTTCCCTAGAACTGATATAAATATAATTAAACAGTAAAAATCTTAAACAAATTGGGTATCGCCGCGTCCAAAAATGCTTGATCTATCAAAATATAAAACTGTTTTTTCATTGTGTTAAACCCCGTAACGGAAAATAGCACCTAAAGTCAAATGGCACATTTTTGCAATCTTTAAAAAATATATAAAATTCTTCTATAAAAAGTGATCAAAAGGCCTTACAGTACAAGACATGATAACATTGAAAACTTCATCAAAAGTGGCAAAAAAAAGAGAGAACCCCCCCCCCCCACAGCTCTGTACACCAAACTATAAAAAGTTATTAGCGCCAGATGGCAAAATCCAAAAATTTTATTTTTTGTACAGGAGGTTTTACATTTGCAAAAATTATCAAAACATTATAAAACCTATACAAATCTGGTATCCCTGTAATCGTACCGACCCAAAGAATAAAGTAGACATGTCATTTGGGGCATATAGTGAAATCTGTAAAATCCAAGCCCACAAGAATACAGCGCAAATGAGTTTTTCACTAATTTTACTGCATTTGGAATTTTTTTTCCTGCTTCCCAGTACACGACATGTGAAAAATAAAAAAGCTATAGTGTTTTTTTTTTTTTTTTTTTTTTTTGTAATTTTATAGTACTGAATATATAGTATGTATGTAGTATGAATACAATTTTTTTTGTGTGTGTTTACTTTAAGTCCCCCATGAGGTCATAAAAGACCCCTGGGGGACATTTTTAAATTTATTTATTTATTTTTATTTATTTTTTTTTTTTTTTACAAGTATTCCCCTGTAATTAAGAAATCTATAAGAGCCTCAGTTGCAGGGGAACTGAGCCGGCTCCGCTCTTCTATGCATTGCGCTCATGAGGCGTGATGCTGTGAGGAGCTGAGAAGGGAAAAGCGGTAACGAACTGCATCTCCCTTAACCCTAGTGTCTCCGGGTGTCCTCGATACCCAGAGACCGGGTCCTTTTTACGGTTTATTGCCTTGATGCAAAAGTGCTAGGTTATACTTGATGGAATTACTGTGGAAAGATCAAACAAAGACAAAGTAGTGTGTCACTGACCTAATTGGTTCAAAAAGACATGCAAGTTTTTATTAACATCCAACACTGAACACAGACATGAATATAAAATCAATTAAAATTGTACCAAAGTACATACAATTATCTACCATGTTATATGCACTATGATCGGTGCAAAAACAAGACACCTCCTGAATGGGTGACATCCACCCAAACCACCCCTCAACAATAAGGAAACCCGTAAAAAGTGCAAGTGCATCTGTCAAGCTGCCATAGAAGTAAGAGTTAAAGTGATATTCTCGTCTGGGCACTCACATTCAGTTTCATTAATCTGTCATATGTAAACATTTCTTCAATTAGATGTTATTAAAAAAAACTGTTCATGTGTGAAGATAATTACTCATAAATGTAGTCATGTTGTCCCTTAGAAACGAGATGGCTTCCCCGGATACGGCCACCTCTGCTGGAGAGATTGCACAAAAAAAACCAAATTGTTTTTGTATATGAAATGTCCGGGAGTTACTGCAGGTCCCACAGCCGTCCTGTAGTAATGATCGCTGAATCCTGGTGGTCCGGCAGGACTGCTGCCAGTGTTAGGTGGCTGTATCTGAGGGACAACATGACTACATTTATGAGAAATTATCTTCACACAGGAACATTTTTTTTAATTAACATCCAATTGAAGAAATGTTTATATATGGCAAATGAATTTAATTAAATGTAAATGTCCTGATGGGAATACCCCTCTAAAGGGCACCTACCACCACGAATCTACCTATAAAGGTAGATCGGGTGGTGGGTGGATGTATGGGACGTGAGGATAGCCCTTTTTAGAGCTAATCCTCACGTCCCCGCTAGCGTCACATAAACTTTATTGCCCTAATATGTTAATTTAATTAAGCGGCTACCGGGGCGTGGAGTAGCCGGACACGAGGCTACACGGCGCGGCTACTCCACGCCCCAGTAGCTGCTTTCCCCCGCCTACCCTGTGATCTTCGGCGCGCAGCTCCTGACAGCTGCGCGCCCTCGTCCGAGAAGCCGGAGTTCTGCGCATGCGCAGTAACTCCGGCCTCGTTCCCGAGATCGCGCATCTTGGCAAAAACGCAAAAACGTTCCAAAAAAAAGATAATTTTTAATTAAGGCCTTTAAAAAAATGTTACGCACTCTAAAATGAGACCACTAAAAAGAACAACTCTTTTTCAGCCGATAAATAAAAAAAACAAGTCCTCCATATGAAAAGATGGTGGTGCCAAAATGAACATTTTCTCCAAATTAGTTTTTATTCAGTAAAATTTAATAAAATACACAAAACCACCACATATTTGGTATACCTATGTGACAATCTCCATAATAAAACAGAATCATTATTGGACCTGCATAATGAATCCCGTAAAAAAACAATCTCCAAAAACTCTCCGGAAAAGAGAGAATTTTTAATACCCTTTAAAAAATGCTGTAAAAAGTGATTTTAAAAAGTTAAACACTCTAAAATAAGACCACTAAAAAGATCAAAGCTTCTTGCAAAAAATAAGCCCTTAACCAGATTTGTATGCCGAAAAATAGAAAAATTATGTATATGAGAGTCTGTGATGATAATATTAACATTTTGTTAATGGGGGGGGGGGGGGGGACCATATAAACACGGTCTTTTCGTAATCGTGGAGACCCATAGAATAGAAAAAAATATATTATTTTTATGGTATGGTAAGCGGAAACACAAAAAAAAATCTTCCTAAAAATTGATGATTTTCATTTCCTCCACCAACAAAGAGTTAATAAAATTTTCAATTAGCTATAGATACCCCAAAATTATGTACCAGAAAAGTGCATCTCATGTGGCAAAAAAAAATAAGCTCCTATAGGTCCACAATAAAAAAAAAAAAATGTATAGGCTGTATAATGTGACATAGCATATCTGGTCTGCATGGCGCCTCCTTCCCTTCTATGCCTATTTGTGCGCCCATAACGCAGGTTACCACCACATATAGGGTATCAATGTACTCGGGAGAAATTGGGTATCAAACTTTGTGGAGCCTTTTTTCATTTAATCCATTACAAATGTTTAATTTTCCACCCAAAATGAATGTATTGTCAAAAAAATATTACAAATTGTAGACCACAGTTTTGGGGATTTTACAAAAAAATGTGAAAAATGGCACCCAAATTCTAGTAAAATGTGAGGCATCTTAAAAAAAAAACCATGCCAACATAAAGCAGACATTTGGGAAAAGTAATTTATGAATTTATTTGGGTGCCATGACTATCTGCATCAAAAGTAGAGAATTTAGAACGTTGAAAATAAAGAATTTTTCCAAATTTTGTTTTTTTCATAACTAAAAACACAAAAGATATCATCCAAATTTTTAAACTAATTTGAAATACAATGTGTCACGAGAAAACAATCTTATATCCTTCCAAAGCTATAACCACTTATAGTGACACAGGACACATTTGAAAAATGGGACCGCGCCCTAAAGGCCAAAAGAGGCAGAGTCCCCTTTTAGTATATTAAAAGTCTTTAATATATTCAATTTATCATTAAAAGTCTGCTAGAAATAGCCATAAGTATTTATTCAGGCTTTTCAAGGTGGACCTTTTAGATGGCAAAAACATATGTGCCAACCGAAGTCCGATAACATGCACCAAGAAACAGGTAGGCGCAATCACAGGAGCACAGGTTAGCTTTCCGCTGTAACACCTATTATCAGTGTTTGTATATAGTAGGTCTGTCTCAATTATGTCCCTGCCTGACGCGTTTCTGCATCGTCTCTACCGATCGATGAGTCATCAGAGACATGCCAGGATACACTTAGACATACAACACTTATTTAGCGGTTGCCTTAGCTGCCCGATGTTGCATTGGAGTTGCAGCTAGAGCTTGCTACACACACACACACATCTGGCACTGTTGCGGCCATACACGCCGCACGCTCCTGCCAGCTATTTCTCAGTTAGGCCACGCCCCTTATGGGGCATTCCCTGCTCCTTCTCCGTTCTTAGCGGCCATGTTTCCCCTAGGCCACACCCCTTTCTCCACTAGACCACACCCTTTGGTGGATCGTATTGCGGTACATCACTGTAGGGAGATGGCATCAGATAGGACCACGAGTCGCTCAGGGAAGAAGCAGGTTGAAGTTAACCAAATATGTCAGATGTCCAAATGATAGACATAGGACACACTACAACATATAGAAATGCATGTCCGCATGTACATCAGAGGACACACAGGAGGGTCTGCATATTATCCTGAGGCATGCAGAACGCGTCAAAATGCATGTCCAAAACATACTTCATTACCAGATTGAGCATAACTTTTAAATAGGGTTAAAAGTGTAGTGGTGTGACTGACTAGCCTGAAGCTATCTATTATACAATTAATAGGGAGCTGTACAGTAGCCAGAAGAGCTCTTCTTGGTGAGCTGGATCATTAGACTCCGCTGACTAAGAAGAGTCAGACTTCCCATCACTACATAAAGTGGCTGATCGACAGGACGAAGGGAGGGGGAGGGTATCTACATGGAAGCGAAGCATGTCTGCATGGACTGTGCCTGCCGAGCCAGTGACTACTGTGACGAAAGTTCTTCTACTGCAAAACCTGTCCAGTAAAGCGTCATGTACCGTTGTGTGTGCTGTATGTAGGTTCACATGTCCTTTTATTATATGGATAGGAGGAAACAGACCTTTCAAAAATGAGAGCAGCAGTGAAGCCCGCCATATCTCACTCAAACAGTGGGATAAATTTGTTCAGTTTGGCTCATCTCTCCTGAAAATTTGAAAAGTAAACTTTCCCAGCAGCCAGTGATTCACCTCTGCCGATGGACAGTTACATCACTGGGTAACAACCCACAGTGCACGCTCTACAGAGGCTGGGAATGGAGGAGATACAGCGAGTTCCAAAATACCCTTAATTGAACAATTACATAACCTGGGAAACGCCCACAAGGTATGTCAAGCGCATGCCAAGGTTTAAGGTCATGCAGCTGCATCTTGAATACATTTTCAAGGATGGAAAAGGGAAAACATTGCCTCTTAGCAACCTCATAAGGCAGCCCCCTTATCATCAAGCATGACTTTCAGGAAGCCTTAATCTACACTGCATTTTTTTTTCTTAAAGGAAACCTACCATTTAGAATGGTAGGGGTAAGCTGTAAGTACCGAGCACCAGCTCAGGGTGAGCTGGTGCCGGTACTTGCCTTCGTTAGTGTTATAAACCGCGGTATCGCGGTTTTGACACTTTTTAAACTTTAGAGCAGGAGAGGCTTTGGCGCTGCGTGCGCACGATCGTGCACGCGCCTACATAGGAAATAGCAGAGATGTTGCGCGCGCCGAAGCCTCTCCTGCTCTAAAGTTACCGCGGTTTATAACACTAACGAAAGTAAGTACAATAATATTAGTCTACAGTAGTGTGCAGAGGAGCAGTATACAAACCCGTTTAGTTATACAACACTCAACTCTATAACTTTTTAATTTTTCAATGTTTATGGGATTAACTGTGGAACACATTGTACTTTTTAGTGGCACAATTTAATATTCCATGCAATGTGCTAGAAAGCTGAAAATAATCCATAATATATATATATATATATATATATATATATATATATATATATATATATATATATATATATATATATATATTGTGAAATTGACAAAAAAAAAACGCATTTGCAGCTTTTTCTGTGGGTTCTGTTTTTTGTCTTTCACTGTGCCCTTCGAATGACACCTGCCCTTTATTCTTTAGGAGGTTTTAAACTATTTGTATCTTTTGTACAAAAAAAAAAATTTTTTTTTTTTTTTTGTCAAATTCTGAGGCCAATAGCTTTTCATACTTGCATAAACAGGTTTAGGAAATATTGTGAAAGAGTGGCCATTCAGACATTTTCCATTCTTTGTTTATATTTTGTTTGGAAATTTTGGGATGTGGCGATACCTAACATGTAGATGATTCTTACCATTTATTTTTATGTTCTAGGGAAAAATCGGTGATTTAAACTTATTTTACACCTGATCTCTAATAGTCTGCCATTGGCAGGCTGTAAGCTGTCATGGCAACTGATCAGTGCTCTCCAATGAAGTCACAGGGGGCATGATTTGTCGTTTATATGGTGGTGCCCACCAGCAGAGCTGCAGAGGATAACTGCCACAATCATCACCGACCCTGCCAGTTACACCCACTCTGTATTGAAAGGGCTCAGCCTACAATCTTTCTCCATACAACCCCAGCAGTATTACTAGTACATACTCATACAATAGAGATAGATATATATCTGTCTCGCATAAGTATGTCAATAAATTGTAAGAAAAAACTATTTATGGAGAGAAACGAAGTTCTTTGTGGGGAGAATCAATGTGCAGGTAAACAGCTGCCTAGCAGGGCTGAGATCTTCATACACCTGGCATTAGAAGTCCTCCCCAGCCCTCTCCGTCCCGTCTAGCAGCCTCCTCCTTATTGGAATCTGCTTCCTGGTTATGGGAGGAGGGGGGAGCAGTGCCGTGTGACTGACCTCAATGCTTCCCTATGAGGAGCCGTGCAGAGCTCTGTGTAGCTGCTAATCAGCTGTCTGCTATTCACAGAGGTAGCTGCTTATATCGGACTGTCTGCTGCTGACCCTAGGACAGAGCACGGGCTGCCTGTAGTGTAGGTGAGGCTGCTCTCAGTACAGTGCAGGCTGACATTCTATTAGAAAAATGTCAGATTCTCCTGCACCGACCGGCCCTAGATCCCGGCGGATCGGGATTTTCCCCGGTGGAGTTAATGGTCAGTCCGCCCCTGCTTGTATATAAAGTGGACCTTTTGGACTTCCAAACCAATACTGTATATGAATGGAGCAGACGAGAAAGATACACCCATAATTCCATTCTGACAAAGAAATCAGTTAGTTTCAGCTCTACGGATGCAGAAAGTTTGGAGGGCTTATCAGACAAATCCATGGGATTTGAATTGGGAGCTACTGAGAAAGCCACACAATCATCCTATTATAAAACGCCTAAATGCTCAAAGAGTCCTCAAAAAGCGCAGAAGACAAAGTAAGCGTCTTTAATTTTTCTTCATATATTGTTTTTGAAGCAGGTCACAGTGGGCAGAGGGGGTCCGACTGTAACTATGGGTTGTCTGTAAGTCGGGTGTCCTTAAGTAGGGGACCTCTTGTATAGTAAAAAAGGAAAAGAGAATTTTACATATGTGTTGGAGTTCCGTCAGTTGGATTTTTTTTGGCCGTTTTTCATATTCTGGACTCCATAGACTATGGCGTTGATAATGAGGAATAAACGACCCTTGATCTTCCGTCTATTCAGGATATTATTGTATTTGATCATTTGCATGAATTATCCATTTTCAAACAGGATGAACATTTTTCTGTGGTTTCCCATGCTGAGCATTTTTCTATCACTAACCCACATTTTTACCCTGACAATTCCAAACCACCTATCCTAGACAGGTTCCAGGAAGTTATACAAACTGAATAAATAGATTTATTCATGCATACAAATTTTGTTTTCACCTCTAATCTGTCGTTTCATGAAAAAGTGCTATATCTTCTTTAAGGTCCAATTCAGACCTGGTGGTTTGTAAAGTGGACAAGGGAGCGGTGGTTGTGCTTTTGGATAGTAGGCTTTATGATAAATTGACTAAACATCTTCTTGGTGATTTTCATGAATTATGCTCCAATTTAACAGCACAATTAAAATAAAATATAAAAAAAATAATTCTTTATTTATATAGCGCACACAGATTACGCAGCGCTGCACAGGCATGTCAAATTGGTCCCTGTCACAATCTAAACAACCTAACAGTATGTTTTTTAAGTGTGGGAGGAAACCGGAGTACCCGGAGGAAACCCACGCAAACACGGAGAGAACATACAAACTCTTTGCAGATGTTGACCTGGGTGGGATTCGAACCCAGGACCCCAGTGCTGCAAGGCAGATGTGCTAATCACTCAGCCACCGTGCCGCCCTACACATTCAGCTCACATCTCCATTTAATCTTGCCGGATGGTATTTCTCTGGGTATTCTTCCTCTTAAGGAGGCAGAGTTCCTCATGGTGTCTAACCCTACAGTTCCCATTTTTCACACAGTACCAAAGTTACACAAAAATAGGTTCTCTGCACCCATGCGTCCTACAGAAGCCAGCATGGGTTCTTTATTTGAACATTTAGGAGCCTGGCTGGATTCATTACTCCAGCCTCTGGTTATCCGGTGCTTTGGCTACCTTAGAATATGTTTACTGTCTCTATCTATATTACAATATAGCAAATTGGTGGTGGTGTCCAAATTTTTTCTGGCTAACTTGTGACATTGAGGCCTTATACATGAGCTTACCCTATTTACTTGTACCCATTGCTTTATTGTACCATATGAATAAATACTCTAACTATTCCTCTGATTTGAAACTATACATACATGCAGAGACCAGGAGCAGCGCTGGGCACCAAATTTTCCCCATTGCTTTCCAATTTTCTTTTTTTTTTTTTGTTGCCTGGATGGAGAAGGTTTACCTTTTTTCTGACATGTGTGGCTTGATACAGCCGCTTCATCGATGTCATCATCTGGAATTCAGATGAGGCTTCCGTATCGAGCTTCAGGTCATATCTTAACAATCTATTTTTCACTTATCACTGGCATCCAACCAAGATCACATTTTTAGATTTAGAACTTAGTTCAGACTTGGTGTCACAGTGTATACATACATCTATGTTTTGCAAAATATACCTTCCTGCACAAATTCTCTTGTCATCCTGCACATACAACCAACGGTATACCAGTGGGAGAAATGCTCAGAGTTGAATTGACTATATAAAGGCTGCGAGGGGATCCTTGTGAGCTGGTCCAACAGGTAGTAGTGACAGGACAAGTGACACAGCACTGATGACAGGTGTCCTTTAAGCTAGTCAATTCATACATTAATCATTGTAAAATTATCTTTTCTGTATTACGTAAATGAGGCTGGTCACATGGTCAGAGGCAGTGATGTCACCCCTGTTCCCCCTCCCCTCTACTCCCCCAGCTCATGTCTATGTGTAATGTATAGTAAAGCATTGCTAGTGTCTGTGCTTTACCTGCTGACATGCTGAATCCTCCTAATACACATGTGAGAGACACAGACATCAGCTACACCAGTACCTGGCATGTTCTGCTATAACACGGCTGCCTGGAGCTGTTGTATCTTTCACATAAACATACACACACAGGCTGTAGGGGGTGTGGCCAGCACCAGGAAGCACATCATTATACAGGCTGTATACAGTCATGCACTGGGGGTGTGGCTGTGCCTCCCACTCATGAATAAGCCGGACAGCTTGAATATGCTAAAGACTCATTGGACATCTCACAGTTCATTTGCATACAGCTTTAGGACCTCATTGCTTAGGTTTACAGGCATGTAGAGGGACAATGAAGGGATAGAGGCAATACTTTCTAGCATTTCTGGCAGTTTATGAAAATATATTTAGTTTAGGGGGTTATTTTGCCTGATCGGTTCTCTTTAATGTTCATTGCATATATTCACCTTAGATGTGCTCAGCAGTGCATGAAAGGATTGTGTACATTTAGGAATTAAGCAATCGCCCTTTATTATATCTAGTCATTGGATCACGCCGTATTCTTAAAATTGTATAAATTGATGGGTAGCTCATAATATCTTTGTATCCATCAGATATTTTCCCTTCTCATAGCTAGGATTGGGCTGGAGCCACCCCTCTCAGTAAAACGGGACAAAGGTCTCAGTCAGAATAACCTCGGATATTCTGTGACACATATACGGTTCAAAACCATATATTTGTCATATTGTTCAAAACTTGAACCAGCATACAGGATAGGAGCAGGGGGCAGATGGGGTGTGTGACACAGCGTTTCACGCACTAACTGCGCTTTCTCAAGGAATACGCACTGTTTCAATAACATTTCAGCAAAGCCTGCACAAAAGTGTGCAATGGTGCGAGGATAGTGCCACTCTACCACTCCATTGTATTTTGATAACTATGGGTATCCTAGGACGATGGTTGTTTTCTGATCATATGAATTATGAGGTGCAGTTGCACCATCTGCTGGGGAGAGAATATTGTGCATCCAGTGCCGTACATTGTTCATAGACCCAAATGCAAGGGTGTTGAGGAAAGTCTGGAGAAGGAAAGAGTTATATAATTTTCATTTTTTTTTCTTACAGGCTATTTGGTCTATGGTGGTGGTAGTCCATTATACTCGACTCTTACACTGGAAACCCGTTAAAGACTCCATTTTATTTTTCTAAGCATTCAAGATTGTCATCATAGGTTCTCCAGTATTACTGTTTCACAATGAGTGGATTAAGTGAAAACTCCTTGGATCCTTCGTCTTCAGACTCGAAGAAGAGGAAGCCTTCATTGTGTGACACCCTAGGACCTAGGTACGATCTAAGTATGGGGGGTTCTCTAGTGCTGCATACTTAGGATGTAGTTGACTCCATCAACGGCACCGGTTTGCATTAAATAGTGGCTGATGTTGTTGATGTGAAAGGTAATTATTCTTTTATCACCTTTTAAAATTAATTTCTAGATTTTGCACAGTTGAAAGTGTATTACCATCAGGCTTTTTTTATACAACTCTTGAAATTCCAGAAAAATAAGTAGAAGTAATTAGGACCGTTTTAAAATCTGAACTCCAATTAATGAGCTTCATTTGTGTTGAGGTTAAAGGAAATCTACCATCAAGATCAAGCATGGCAAACCAGGGACACATACTCATAGATCCAGGGGCCGTGACTGTGGTAATCTTATAATTATAATCCATGGCCTCTTTCTACCTAAAATTAACTTTTATAAATTCTAAGGGGCTACCCGTTCCCCTCTGTTATCTGGCTGTACACAATGTTACACTGTCTATGAATAAGTGTCCCTGGTTTATGGTGGTTGTTTTTGATAGATTTCCGTTAAAATACTAGAAAATAAGCTGACCCAAGTATACGCTGCGGTACCTAATTTTAACATACAGCACTCCTCTCCTAGGTGACCTAATGTAGCAACTTTGTTCCTTATCAACAAATCGGTTATGAACTCCTCCATGATTTTGTATCCAATAAGTATTTGTAATATATTAAATGGTGTCCTTTTCTCATAGTTTGATCAGTAGCGGTGAGAAGAGGCGGCGTGAGCAGGAAAGCAAATACATTGAGGAACTGGCCGATTTAATCTCTGCAAATCTTAGCGACATTGACAACTTCAACGTAAAACCTGATAAATGTGCCATCTTAAAAGAAACCGTGAGACAGATCCGCCAAATCAAGGACCAAGGTACAAAGGACATGACTGTTCCTAGGTTAAACAAAGTCTACCATCAAAATCAAGCATGATAAACCAGGAAC
The DNA here is from genome assembly GCF_040894005.1 of Engystomops pustulosus. Classification (NCBI taxonomy): domain Eukaryota; kingdom Metazoa; phylum Chordata; class Amphibia; order Anura; family Leptodactylidae; genus Engystomops; species Engystomops pustulosus. The sequence continues at coordinate 108,541,710 of NC_092416.1, read as the reverse complement.
ACATAGATTCAGGCACTGAGACTGTGTAATAATCTTCTTATATTTGTTATTCATGGCTTCCTTCTAAAATAAACTTATACAAGTTATGCTCTGGTGGGTGGAGGCCAAACACAGCCGCAGAGCTCCTCGGGCTCATTAGCATAATTTTAAGTTTATTTCCGAAGGAAGGTATGGATAACAACGATAAGAAGATTACCACAGTCATGATGTCTGGGTATATGAGTAAGTGTCCCTGGTTTATTATGTTTGATTTTGATGTTAAATTTCCTTTTAAGGCTGCAGTGGTTTTTTAGGTGTGTTTTATGTTTTAAGGACTCACAAATCAATTGCAAAGATGGTAATTATATATGTGTGTATGTATTTATTTTTTTTATAGATGAATAGTGACATGCATTTTATGTTGGCAAAACATACCTAGACACATCCAGCTTTACAGATGTATTTTTTGTCTACTCTGGGGGTCTCCAGTAATTTTTATGCTGCTATAGTGCCTCCAGTACTACTATTATATGCTCTGGGGTCTGCACTATATTTGTCTGCTCTGAATGTAGTGTTTGGTTGCTGGGGTGTTATTTATTGCTATACTGTGGCATTTATAATTTCTGTGTTGGCATTTTGTGTTGTGGTTTTTGGTGCATCTAGAGTACTGCAGCCCCTTAAAGCTCTGCAGTTTGACAATTTGTCCCTTGGACCAAAAATGTTGCACACCCCGGCCTACATCCTTAGATCAAGAATAGAGCAGACATTTAATGGAAACCTACCATAAGGAATCTACCGTCAAAAGTAGATTTGATGGTAGATTCCTCCCGCCTTCCTCTGCCCTAATCTGTAATTAAATAATCCTTGAACCTAACCTAAAATAAATTTTTATTTTAGGAATATGTAAATGAACCACAGAGGCTACTGTGGTGTGTACTAGCCTGGCTGGGCAGTGGGAGCTGGGGTTACTCAACGCTCCAATAGCCTCTGCAATTCACTACATATTAGTAAAATTAACTTTTTGACAAGTTAGGTTCTAGGATTATTAAATTGTCAAGAGGCAAGCAGATCTACCTCTGATGGTAGATTCCTCTTGGTAGGCTTCCTTTTATAGGTAACTTCAAAAACATTTTTACATTTTTATTATGTTTGTGGAGTCATTTTATCACTTCGACTCACTCCCTAGCCCTGCAGGAAACATCCTAGGGAGCCTGTGAAGTCCCACAACACTGGAAACTCCTCCACATAACCACACAGTCCCACAACACTCGTTGATAGTTTTGCAAACTACACCACATGACCACACAAGGAATTCTTTAAGGGTTAAAATGAGCATTGTTTCACCACATGTGTATCATAATATTGGGCTGCAAAAAGGAGTTAATTTTAATAAAATTAAGTCCTATTTTTCATTAAATTAAAAGACAAATTACAACACTTTTTCTCTTTCACCACGACTGCGCCAACCGAGTGCAGGTCTGCCCCCCACCCACCACCATCCTCAGTGGTTTCCTTTCCTGAAGGGTGACCTGAGTGCTAGTAGGGCGAAGGAGATGCTCACCGCTGACGGAAGCGGAAGGTGCCAGCGCCAGGGGAGTTCCCTGTTCAGAACCTGGGGTCTGGGGTTCTGAGACGGATATGTACGGACTGATCAGCAGCGGTGTTGCGGGCTGGGCTTATGGTGGCTGTAAAGTGGCAGTAAGAATCCTTCCCACAATCCGGATCTCTGCTTGGCCAGGCGCAGGGATGACTCAACTGGAATTCATGTCCCCTGGTAGGCACGTGGGCAGCATCAGAGGCCGCCGTCAAAAGGTTCCTCTTGGCAGGCCTTGGTGGATAGTTAATGCCGCTGCCAGGAGGGAGTTAACATCACATGGGGGGGGGGGGCAACTGCTGGATAAAAACTGCATCTGGTTTCCCCTTGATGCAGTGCCATCCAGATCTCCAGGTTTGTAAATTGCAGATCCTCACAGTGCTGGTGCGGAAAATCTTAGGAATAACACCCTGAGACTCCTCAGCGAATGGCTATCCCGGTATGAACGACCTAAGGTGGTGAGTTTGTTTTGGCACCTTTTTTCTGGGATAATGGGTTCCCCTTGAAGTATTTTAGGAGGAGGATGTCCCAAGGAAAGCCACCTGTAACACCTGCAATAGGGAATGTGTAGGGTGTGAGGCTAGACCCTCAAACTATCAAAAGCTTACATGTGAGTCTTGTTTGGGGAAGATTAGGGCCCAGGAGTCGGCAGCATTAATGGACTCCTTTCGTAACATAGTTAGGAAGTCTGTAATTCCCTAAGGAAAACCCAGAAGGCACTGGCTTCCTCAGTTGGGTGGCGATACGCATGGGGTCTCGTGCCCCAGTCTCTCCTTGGTCTGTATTTTCACCACCACAGGTAGATCCCTTTCTGATCCCTTATAGTGCTTTACAGAGAGTTATATGATCTTATTTTGATTTACTGCTTTACAATTTGGATCAACCTCTGTTTGGTTTCTACCATATTCTAGTATTTCCACCTGTTTCATTTTTCGTCATTTACCTGGTCAGGAGAGGCTTTGCTCATTGGGGGGAGCTGGTGTTGGGCAGGTTGACCGGCTTTATCATATGCCAGGTCTCTTTGTGTAGTCCACACTTTTAAATGTTTTTACTACTTCTGTGTTGTGGTGTACTATGGTGGTACAAATAAAATTCGTTTTACTTTTTACTTTTGGGTCTCATAGCATACTTCCTTTTTTTTTCTTTGTGTATTTGTAATTGACATGTGACCTGCGGTCATCTTCTGTCCTGTGTCTTCTCTGCGGACTGATTAAAATGACAGTAGCATTTTAATTCTTCATTAGTCTATGTCAACAGCATTTTCTGCTGAAGGGAGCACAATTTTAAATAAATTACGTATTAGCTTATATTTTAATGACCCATTTGTATATCAATTAAGCAGATTCCTGGAATACCGCTTTAAGGTCTACAGTCAATATACTTTCCCGCCTGTTTTATGACGGATGCCAATTACGGTGTCCCAATCCACCATCAACACAATTTTTAAAAGTAGTCATTCAGGTTGCAGGCGTCAATTATCAGTTTTGGTTCAAGGCAATGCCCTTCAGGGACGCCATGGCACTAAGGCTACATTCACACGATGTATGCCCGCCATACCGTGGTAGAGCGGGCATACATCGGCGGAGAGGAGCAGGGGATGAGCGCTGCTCACCCCCGCCCCTCTCCATAGGAAGATACAGCGCACGGCGCCGTATCACGGGAAAAGATAGGACATGTTTTCCCGGGCTACGGAGCGGTACGGTACAGGGCTGTGAGCCCATAGAAGTGTATGGGAGACGTATATCGGCCGTATATACGTCGGCCGTATATACGTCCCCCATACATGTGTGTGAATGTAGCCTATGGGTGTTCACAAAAATCATGTCTGAGGTGGTGGACCAAATAAGACTGGAGCAAGGGTTGTTCTTTACATACTTCAGTGACTTCCTGCTGGTTAGTGAGTCAGTGAGGCAGTTAATGCTCAGACTGTTTTAGGTGGTTAATAATTCAAGAAAAATCTTCCCTGTTCCCTTGCAACATAGGGTATTTCTGGGCATCCTGTTAGATTCCCCATGCAGAAGGTCCTTTCTCCCATTCGAGAAGGTAGAGAAGGTTTCGGGAACTGTTCATCAGTTCAGGAACCTTCTAGTAGTCTACCTCCATCAGGGCATGTCCTTCATGGGTTTGATGACTGCCATACCAGCTGTCTTTTGGGTACAATTTTACTCAAGACCCTTACAATCCCCAGTCAGTGAAATGGCTCCCCTTCCTCTAAAGTTCAGCCCATCCTAGTTTCAGAAGAGCATCAGGGTCTTACAGAGGGGCATCCATGGTTCCAGTAAAATGTAATCGTAACGTCCACAGTGGTTGGGTGGCCAATCTAAGAGAGTTAGTGTTTCAAGTCACCAGAGACAGGTCTTCCAATTTCGGGAAACTGTTGGCAGTCCTGAGTGCTTTAGTCTGTAGTTCCTATGGTGGCTGGTGCAGACTTGAAGGTCCTCTTAGACAACACAGCGGCATTAGCATACATAAACAATCAGGGGGTATAAGAAATTCTTAGCTTATGATGCTAGCTAGCCAGATCTTTTGCCTTGCAGAGACCCGTCTGTCCTCCATAGTGGCAGTCCATATCAGTGGAAGGGACAAAGAGATAGCCGACTTCCTCATTCGCCATCCGCTAAGACTGGGAGAGTAGGCCTTAAATCCAATAGTCTCATGAAAAAAAAGTCAACCCATGGGGTTACCCAGAAATCGATCTGTTCACTACCTGAGAGAACAGTCAGCAGTAGATGTTTTCTCCCAGAAATAGGGTAGGGAGGCTGGGAAGATCATGGAAGACCGGGCCACTGTCATCCTAATAGTCCTATTTTAGCTCTGGAGGGCCAGGTTTTCCATGTTGCATCAGACCCCTGGGTGCTCCCCAAGACTGAGAACCTATTCAATCAAGACCCAATAAGACATCCCAGCGTAAAAAACTTTTATCTAAAGTCCTGTGGCTATTTTTTAAGCTTACGGGGATCCCAGACTCGGTCCTCTCTGTGTTCCTGATGAGCAGGAAACAGTTTCACTGAATGGGATTTATGCTAGAATTTGGAAGACCTTGAGTTTGCAGACAAAGCTCTGTTAGAAGTAGATCAACCAATGCTTCCATTAGTTCTGTAGCTTTCTGCAGGAGGGACTGGGTAAAGGTCGAACTGGCCACTTTGAAGATGCAGGTGGTGGTGCTTAGCGCCTTCCTTAATTTCAGATTGGCAGAGCACCCATGGATTAAAATCCATTCGAAGATGTTTTTGACTTTAAAAGCAGTGCTCCTGGTTGCGGTTATGGTAGCTCTGTTTTCCAAGGCCCTATACCTGCAAGGACAGTTATCCTAAGGACTGATGCGGCATTTCTGACAGAAGTAGTTTTTAAATTACATCAATCCCAGGAAGTGATTCTTCCGGCATTCTGCAGCAATTCTAAGATGGACAGGGGAAGACTTTAACACAAGCTGGATGTCAGAAGATGCATACTGGCATAGCTAGACAGGACTTCGGCCTTCCGGAAATCAGACAGTCTGTTCGTCTTGTTTGCTAATAAATGGACTAAATCCTCTTGATCTACCATGGCTGCTTCCACGTGGGCCCTACAATTCATGGGTCAAATTCAAAAATGCCTTAGACATTATGGGGTGCATGTGTGCTGGGGAACTGTCTTTCAATTGGAAAGTCCTTTCTTCTTTCCCTTACATCCCCCATCCCCCACCTGGAGGATGACCTCTGTGGGGACAGGAAACCGAGAAGTTAAAAGGCCCCACCCCGGCATCCGCACTCCAGTGTCTTCCTGTCCCTACACAGGGCAGGGAGCAAAGATGTGACTCTCCTCACTTGCTTCCTCCAGGTGGGGCAGTGGGGGGAGCGCTGAAGATACAGGCGCGGGTCCGACCCTTACCCTGCCAGTCCCGGGCCTCGACACGACGCGTGTCTTCCCTGGTTCCAGTGGGGGCTGTAGTGCCGGCTCTACCCCCGACTCCGCGTAGTTCCAGGGTACCCGGAAGTAGGAGCACACATGGTGGCTCCGGTCATGTGCTCCGGCAATATGAATTGACGTCTTCCGGTCGCACCAGAAGTGACGTATTAGGGTCTCGGCGGCGCCAATCTTAAAGATCTGTCGCAGGTAGTCACTTTGACTCTGAGGTCTAGATTCGCCTACCGCTACGCGGATGAGTTACCGTGCACTATAGTCGTGTGTCAAAGTGCTTAATAATGCATTATATTATACTGCTGTATGTGAATAAGCCCCTCTAACCTATGAATTATAGATACTTCCATAGGCACCTATCTTTCCTAGCGCGATCTTTTCCATGGAGGCTTCTGTATCAGAACCCCTATCCACGGCCCCTGTGAGTGTCCTATAGATTTGAAGGGGTAGGGGCTCCATTTCAAATATGTATATATGCCCTATAATTTAAGCGATCACTTTCTCTCTTGGTAGGAGCCGAAAGAGAAAGTAATGATCAAAGACCCCTCTAAAGAAGGGAAGAGATCTGCCTATCGTAAATGCAATATGTGCAATGCAAAACTTAACCCCGACTATAAAAGACCATTGTCCAAAGACTGTTTAAATAACCTTCTGAGGGAAGAGAGAACAGGATTCATGGAGGAGATACGCTCCTTCATTAAAGGGGAAGTCCAGACCTCTGTGGACACCTCCATAGCCTCTATTAGCCTTCCGGGTCCCCCGCCCAAAAGAGCCCTAATATGCGCCTCAGAATTAGACCCTGACTCTGATGACAACTCTTAATTTTAAGGACTCTTTAGATATGGATCCCTCCACTTCTCTATCCACTTCAAAGATGGAATCCAGATACCTGATTTGGATCAATTGCTTAAAACTATTCGTGATACCCTAAAAATTGAAGAAGTGGAGGAAACTTAATCTATTCAAGATGAACTGTTTGGCATCTTGGATCCCAGAAAGAGTGTTCCCTATCAACCATACTCTTAAACAACTTATTCAGGAAGAGTGGAGAGATCCCGAGAGGAGAATTTCTGTATCTAAGGACTTTAGAAATTGTTTATAATTTGATGAGGGCAACACGAAGTTCTGGAATTCCCCTCCCAAGGTTGATATCCAGGTGACGAAACTGATAAAGCTCACTGATATGCCCTTTGAGGACCCTATCTAGTTAAAATACCCCATGGATAGGAAAGCTGACAGTTTACTTAAGAAGGTCTAGGAGTCTACTATGCTTAACCTAAAAGCTAACGTAGCCACTACCTCAGTAGCCCGTACTATGTATTTCTGGTTATCAGAACTGGGAAGTCATATTAGGAAAGGCACCCCTAGAGAGCTCCTGTTAGAGACCCTTCCAACATTAAAATCTGCAACTGCCTTTATTGCCGATGCATCTGGAAAGTCTGTCAGGTTTTCAGCGAAAGAGGGTGCTTTATCTATTGCGACAAGAAGATCTTTGACTAAGACAATGGAGTGGTGATTTTAGGTCAAAATCCAAACTATGCAGCATTCCTTTTGAAAAACCTCAACATTACTCCTGCGGTCAAGCAATCCCTAGAATGGTTGACCGTTCCCGCGCATTTACAGAGGGGTGTACCATGGCATCCCTGGCCTCTGTCTATAGTACAAACAGATGCAAGTCAAAAAGGCTGGGGTGCGAACATAGCAGGTGCCTTCTTCCAGGGAATTTGGGCTCCTCCTATCCATAGGATGTCTTCCAACTATCGAACGGAGAGCAGTCCTAGAAACATTAAAGACAGTCATCGGTTGGTAGGTCGACATGTAAAGGTTCTATCGGACAATTCTACGACTATAGCCTACCTACAACATCAGGGGGTACAAGATCTCCAGACCTTATAGACCTCTCAAGCGAGATATTCTCTTGGGCAGGGTTAAACATCATGTCCCTATCAGCGGTTCACCTGAAAGGACAACAAGGTAGCAGACATTCTGAGCAGGAAAAAGCTAGACCAGAACATATGGTGTCTCAACCAGTAAGTATTCTGTCATCTAACCTGGATGTGGGACATGCCTGTAGTGGATCTGTTTGCCACCAGGGAAAATACAAAAGCGGATCTTTTCTTCTCTCTGTTATTCAGAGACTGTATCAAGGATGGATGCATTCAGTCACAAGTTGGATGCTCCTCTGGCATATGCTTTTCCTCCTCTGCCTATAATAGCAAGAGTCTTACAAAAGATTCAGACAGGTCCAAGGTCATCTTGAAGGTTTCTGCTGTTTTCTGCTCTTGAAGAAAATGGCTCTAGCAGAACCTTTCATGCTACCCAATCAGGAAGATCTCCTTTACCAAGGGCCATTTCATCCAAATCCGCAACATCGCAAGCTCTCAGCCTGGATCCTGAAAGGAGTCTCCTAATGGCAAAAGGACTTTCTGAGAAGATAATCTACAATCTAGTAAAAAAACCTCTTCCAAATTTTTAGGTATATACCTAAAAATTTGGAAGAGGTTTCTATCCTTCTGCGGTTCAGCTGTACCCAACCAGTCCTCTCCAGGTCTGGGGAAAAGACTCTAACATTCTTCTCCAATATCAAGGGAAGAACAAAGGGAAAAAGGCATCAAAAGCATCCTTATCCAGATGGATTAAAACCATCATCAGAGAAGCTTATGAGTCTCTAGGTAGGGCTTCGCCGGAGATCGTAAAAGCTCATTCCACGAGAGCAATGGCAACCTGCTGGGCTGAGAGAAGAGGAGCATCAATTGAAAAAATATGTTAAGCGGCTACCTGGTCTTCCTCACTTAATTTTGCTAGACATTACAGACTGGACATTCCGAATAATATGGACCTTTCCTTTGGGAGAAAGATATTGCAGGCTGTAGTCCCTCCCTAAAGAAAAATTCATCTGGTATATCTCCAGGTGGTGCCGTCATTGGGGACGTAAGGGAAAAAGTGAATTAGTCTTACCGGTAATTCCATTTCCTTTAGTTCATCATGATGGCCCATATATTGTCGTCCCCCCCCAGGTTATGTGATTTTTCTGCTTGATTTGAAATCTTATTCTTTTATTGTTTGAACAGTAAGAGGCAAGAAATCTGGTTGCATCCAAACCAGTGTAGTTATTTGGTAGACACTGGCGTGCGGGTGCCGGGGTGGGGCCTTTTAATTTCTCTACTTCCTGTTCCCACAGAGGTCAAGGGGGGGTCATCCTCCAGGTGGGGCCGTCATGGTGGACTAAAGGAAATGAAATTCCGGGTAAGACTAATTCACTTTTTTTTTTTCCCCCTCCCTGAGTTTGTTCTCTGTTATTTTCTGTTATTGGTTGGTGCTGTTGTGGCAAATGAGAAAACGGTAGTTAATTATAAAATTTAGTTCAGTAGTTTCAGTTAAAATTTCATTTTACTAACCAAACACTCTTCAAGTCTCTGTAAACCACTGAGGCAAGTGGGGGGAGCATTCATTTTATGCTCTGCTTTCCTGTCCCAGGGTCGGTTGGTGCTGTCATGGCACCATGAAACAACTTACTGGTAAGCAACTACTATTTTTGCCAATTTCTAGTTGAAGGTGATAATTTTTTCTGGATACATCCATACCCCATATGAGTGCTTAACCGGTTCGCGACCGCCCGCCGTGTATTCACGGCGGCGGTCGCGTCGCGCTGCATGGAGAGGGCTCACGGGCTGAGCCCTCTCCATAGCCGGTAAGTCTTTGCTGCATATTGCAGCAAAGGCTTACCGGTAACATCCGCGATCGGTGCTAGCACCGATCGCGGGTGTTTTCACAGCATGGGCTGCCGGCAAAGCTGCCGGCAGCCTCAAACAGACGTCATCGGGGGGCGGCGATCCGTCTCCATGGTAGCCTTGGGTCTTCCGAAGACCCGAGGCTATTTCATTTTAACCCCTTCATTACAATGTGCTGATAGCACATTGTAATGAATGAGGAAGAAAATCCCCATATACTGCCATACTGTAGTATGGCAGTATATGATAGGATCAATCAGACAACCTAGGGTTAAAGTACCCTAGGGAGTCTGAAAAATAGTATAAATAAAAAAAAAGTTAAAAAAAAAAAAAAATTATAATAAAAAAACCTAAAATTTCAAATCACCCCCCTTTCCCTAGAACTGACATAAATATAAATAAACAGTAAAAATCATAAACACATCAGGTATCAACGCGTCCAAAAATGCCCGATCTATCAAAATATGATAACGTTTCTTCAATGCGTTTAACCCCGTAACGGAAAATAGCGCCCAAAGTCGAAAATGGCACTTTTTTGCCATTTTGAAAGATCTAAAAAAATATATAAAAAGTGATCAAAAGGTCGTACAGTCCTAAAAATGATATCATTGAACATATTATCAAATTTCGCAAAAAATGACACCACCCACAGCTCCGTACACCAAAGTATAAAAAAGTTATTAGCGCCAGAAGTTGGCAAAATCAAAAAAATTATTTTTGTACAGGAGGTTTTAATTTTTGTAAATGTATGAAAACATTATAAAACCTATACAAATTTGGTATCCCCTTAATCGTACCGACCCAAAGAATAAAGTAGACATGTCATTTGGGGCGCTCAGTGAAAGACATAATATCCAAGCCCACAAGAAAATGGCGCAAATGCGTTTTTTCACCATTTTCATTGCATTTGGAATTTTTTTCCCGCTTCCGAGTACATGGCATGGAATATTTAATACCATCATTATGAAGTGCAATTTGTTACGCAGAAAACAAGCCGTCACGCAGCTCTTTACGTGTAAAAATAAAAAAGTTATAGATTTTTGAAGGTGGGGAGTGAAAAATGGACATGAAAAAACAGGAAAGGGTCCGGTCCTTAACCGGTTAAACCAAAGCATGAGCAGGTAATTTTTAGAAATATCTCTCCCTAAGGAACTTTTTCGTAACCAAAAAATATGAATAATGGATACTGCAAAGTGTGTATTGCATTCACACATCATGATGGTGCAGTTAGGTGTTGCTTTTTTGCATTCTATATCACTTTGATGCTCAGAATTCCATCTTTGGCACTGTGGTCATTCAATTAAATCCATTACCGGATCACAGAATGACCAAAGTTGTATGTTGTTAGCATAAATCTGGGAAAATATAAGTTATATATAAGTTTTCCAGGATGGGATAAGTATAACCATGCCTCTTTTAGCTACCTTGTAAGGCAGCTCCCTCGATATCGAGCATAAACTTCAGGGAGCCTTTTGACATGATGTGGCATGTAGGCATGTGGAGTTTTATACCCATAGATTCTCCACTAGGGGAGCATAATGGAGCATCCATGGCTATAAGACTCCACGTGTCTACAGGGTGGCCTTAATAGTTCTCCTTATGGAGTCTGCCAATTTACTTCCTTACCCTAGTCACAAGCCTGTTACTCAGACAAACAAGTTCCCTACGCTGTACAGAAGAGACCCAACCAGGTCGAAACAGTAATGCGGTCTACGGAGTCTGTTTCTTCTGGAATAGATATACTGGTTTGGTTTTAATCCTGCAACATGGCAGGAGGCTTTCTGAAGGTCATGCTTGATGTCACTGGAGCTGTCTTACAATGTAGCTAAAAGAGGTTTGGTTTTCCTTACACCATCCTAGGAAATGTTGCATATTTTCCCAGAAATCCCCTAGTGAAGCATCCATGGCTCCACTTCGATTAAGGCTCCATATACCTACACGGTGGCCTTAATTGACAGTCTCTGTAAGGAGAACTTAATTCTCAACCCTAGCATAAATCTGTGACCGAGAAGCCAAATGGCACTTTCCTTCTACATCCTGCTGTGTGCCCAAAAAGTGATTGATTCTCAAATGTGATGTCCAATGGTGGGCCTAACTGATATTTTCGGCACACAGGCAGAAAGTGCATTGTTTGGTGTTTGTACAACAGATTTTTTTTTGGCTTGATTTTTAGCAGATGTCTACACAAAGAATCTGTAGTCGAAAGCTTTCTTGGACTTTGCAAAGGCATTCAATGTTGTCCAAGACGCCTAATGGCTAAACTTCACTCTTTTCGGTAATGTCGAGTGATTTCACATTAGAAGGAATGTTAGAAGGTATAATAAAGCCTACTTAAGACTACTTTAATGGAGTAATATTCTGTGTCCTCCTAGCCCTACCTTTTCTTCCCTGTAGTGATGAAATTCCCATCTGTATGAAAGCCGTTCTAAATCCTTTAGAGAGCAGATGGATAAGTAAAGGAAGCTAAAGCTTGCCCCCTACATGCCTACATAACACATCACTTGATAATTCAGCTTCTGTTGAGGCTCTCTTATCAGTGTTTCACAATCACCCAATGACTGGCCTGGAATTAAAGTGTAACTAAAACTTTCAAACATCTTTTACACCACATATAGTTGAGTATACTTTTTTTTTTTTATAGTTTTGTGTATAAGCAAACTCTGTACTGACCTTTCCGACGTTCCCAAAGGTACTCTTCTTGATGTCCTTGCGAGCTAGTCGCACACACTGACATCAGCCTCTTGCTGACATCATAGTACTTGAGTTGGCAGCAAAAGGTCTGTGCAAGATGGCGGCACACACACTATGTCGTCAGAAAACGGCTGATGACATAGTGTGTGCACACCCAGAACGTAAGGGCCTGTCACTGGCCGCCCACAGCAAACAAGAAGAGGACCTATGAGGGGGACGTCAGAAAGGTGAGAAATAAGTCGGCCCAAGTATAAGATACAAAGAACTAAAGAGAAAGGCGGGGTCCTCAAAGTGTGTCTAATGGGATGGCCTGAAAAAAATCACTTGGGGTGTACGAGGAAAATACAACTAGGTGATTATAACAAAAGAGGATAAATGACCATATCAGAACCTGCCTCGGGTGTCCTCAAGTGTGTGGTAAACTTGTGTATCAAGGACTCCCCTCCAGGTTTTGTTACTACGTCTCAAGAATCACAGATGGGTCATCTATGTAGCTCCTTGGAGGGTGCCAGGAATGATGCACCTTAATGTATTTGACTGTCTGAAAAGCCAATATAGGTGGAAAAAATAGAAGGTACATGTAGAGTACATAGGATGTGGAGCACGGGGAAGAGTGATATATGTCCGTATGGGCTTGGGTGTTGCCGACTCGCTGATCATAAGAAATCCTTATAGTAACCCTGATTAAGGACACAATTCTATCACACCCTGTTAGCCTAGCCTCGGAACTGTGGTCCTATTTAACCACAGCTCCGACCGGAACCTGACCCTGTAATAACTGACCCTATTAAAGAACTATGTTGCAGGTGTAGTCAGGTAACGTTTCCTTGCGTCAAATATTGTCACAGGTATGATGTGTGAATCCCATTCCCGACAAGGCTTGTTTTGCCCTATTGGGCTCACTAGGGAATTGCTGGGTTCATCAACAAACGTCCTATTAGAGGTAAGGAGTTTGTAATACGTTAGCCCTATTAAGCTATACTGTAATTATAGTAAGGTATAGTATAGTATAGTAAGGGGTAGGATAATCTTACCTTATCCCTGTAGAGGGCAGTAAAAAGTAGAACGTTGTAGCCAGGCAAGCTAGGAGAGGCTGAGGGAGTAACTGATGAGCTCCTGGTTATAGCCGTGTGGTCCAGTGGGATCTGCTGGCTGCTCATAGTGCCGGGGTTTTAAAGTAGGCGCCAAGCTACACAGGCCCGACCACTCCCCCAATAAGCAACGTCCACTAGTATGGGCCAATCAGGGATAATACTCCCAGAGGAGGCCTTGTGGGCGGTGCCGGCGCACGACGGCAGGAGAATGGCGGCGAGAGGCCGCACATCCAGTGTGAGGGGTTGCGGGGGCGCACAACCGGCAGCGAGACTGTCGTGCGCACGCGCCACACGCTTTCGCACTGTTGCATGGAGGACTGCCCACGTGTGGGCGGGGCCCAGCAAGTAGGAGTCCATGTGAGGCAGCGGGGAGGGGACCCAAAAGGTAAAGTATATACAAGCGCCCTACTAAGTATGTCGTGGAAGGCCATTGTGACCAAACCGCGTGATGTGACCCAAGATGATTGCAATGATGCATTGTGACTACAGATATACAAAAGGTGGCGATTTAAAGGCATATTAGTCTCAGTGGCCGAATATGGAGGCACAGCGATAATCAATGTAAAGAACATGGTGCATATATTCTTAAACTGTTAGAATTTTTACTTGCGCACAACTTCTTCACCTTCGGCACAGTGTACCACCAGCTCAGGGGCACTGCAATGGGCAGTTTGTGCGCCCCCACATACTCCAACTTACTTGTTCCTGGGCTGGTGGGCGCACTGCTGCGTCTTTGGTGAAGAAGAAAATGGCCCCAATCACATCGGTATGGCAAGCCTTTGGGCCTATCTTCCTAACATGAGAAGGCTCTACTGACCAGTTCAAACAGCTCATTGATGATCTTAATCATAATACCATGGATCTGAGCTTCGCCTATGAAATCCAGACATCACATATCTCTTTTCTGGACGTTATGATACAAAAAAACACTAGGGGTGAATTAGATGCTACCATCTTCAGGAAACCCACCTCAACAAATTCACTTCTCAGATGGGAGTTTAACATCCCCAACCCCCCCCTCCCTCAAACGAGGTATCCCGTTTGGGAAGTACCCAAGGGCCCGGAGGAACTGTTCTACACTGAGTGACTTCACTAGAGAAGCTAATGAACTTTGGTCCAGATTCCAAGCACAGGGATATCCAGACACAATCCTTAAGTCCGCATACAAGAGGGCATTATCCCAGAACCGCTGTTCCCTACTTTTTACCCAACCCAAATCACCCACGCTACAGACTATCAGACTTGTAGGCACTTTTGACGGTGGTACACGATACGCCATATTTTGAAAAAACACGTACTACGAATGGACCCTGACTTGATATCCATGACCACTGAACACCCCACCATTACTTTCAGAAGGGGTCCGATTATCAGGGATAGGTTAGTGTATAGCCACTTCATAAGACCTAAAACTGACCAGACTTGGCTTAGACAAGATGTCATAAGTTGTTATCGCTGTAGCGGTTGTATTGCCTTTAAGGTTGTAAAGAGTTGCAAAAAGTTTACTAGTACCATCACAGGTCTCGCTTATGATATCAGCCACTTTATTAACTGTAAGCCCCTAGGGGTGATCTACATGGTCACTTGTGGCTGTGGGAAACAGTACATCGGCAAAACCTTCCGTGATTTTCGCCGTAGAGTTGGCGAACACATGGGTGACATTAAACATAACCGTGACAAACCACTGGCGAGACACATTCACGATGAACATAATGGAAACATATCGGGTCTATACTATATAGGCATCGATTTGGTAAGACCACCTGACAGAGGCAGAGATTGGGACCGTCTTTTGAGACTAAAAGAGACGCGGTGGATCTTTAGATTAAAAACCGAGACTCCACTGAGTCTCAATGAGCAGCTGAGCTTTGCGTGCTTTCTCTGATAACCTTCTCCCTGTCCCCGCCCCCAAAATTATTGGCTGGTTGTTTTGAGTCCTCTTTTGATGACACTTCCCTTTTTCCTTTGGGTACACACTTACCCTGATTAGCACTATAGGTTGTATGTGTACCCCCACTGATAACTCTATCGCTGTGCCTCCATATTCGGCCACTGAGACTAATATGCATTTAAATCCCCACCTCTTGTATATCTGTACCCACAATGCATCATTGCAATCATTGTGGGTCAGATCATCATGCGGTTTGGTCGCAATGGCCTTCCACGACATACTTAGTATGGCAGTTGTATATACTTTACCTTTTCGGTCCCCTCCCCGCTGCCGCACATGTATGTTTACTTGCTGGGCCCCGCCCACACGTGGGCGGTCCTCCGTGCGCAAGCGTGTGGCGCGACTCCGGTTGTGCGCTTGCGCAAGCCGCACACAGGATATGTGACCTCTCGCCGCAATTCTCCTGCCATCGTGCACCTATAGCGTACGCCGGCACCGCCCACAAGGCCTCCTCTGGGAGTATTATCCCTAATTGGCCCATACTAGTGAGCGTTGCTTATTGGGGGAGTGGTCGGGCCTGTGTAGCTTGGCGCCCACTTTAAAACCCCGTCACTATGAGCAGCCAGCAGATCCCACTGGACCACACGGCTGTAACTAGGAGCTCATCACTTACTCCCTCAGCCTCTCCTACTTTGCCTGGCTACAACGCTCTACCTTTTACTGCCCTCTACAGGGATAAGGTAAGATTATCCTACCCCTTACTATACTTTAATTGCAGTATAGCTTAATAGGGCTAACATATTACAAACGCCTTACTTCTAATAGGACGTTCGTTGATGAACCCAGCAGTCCCCTGATGAGCCCAATAGGGCAAAACAAGCCTTGTCGGGAATGGGATTCACACATCATACCTGTGACATGACCTTATGACACGGGATCTATTTCCTACCAGTGACAATATTTGACGCAAGGAAACGTTACCTGACTACACCTGCAACATAGTTCTTTAACCCCTTAACGCTGAAGCCACTTTTCACCTTCCTGACACGGCCCATTTTTTAAAATCTGACATGTGTCTATTTAAGTGGTTATAACTTTGGAAAGCTTTAACATATCCAGTTGATTTTGAGATTGTTTTTTCGTGACACATTGTACTTCATGCTGGTTGAGAAATTTAATCAATATATTTAGTATTTATTTATGAAATAAATGGAAATTTGGCAAAAATTTTGAGAAAAACAATGTTTTCCAAATTCAAAATGTTCTGCTTTTTGGAAAGTTGGTCATATCACTAAAATAACTTGATAACTAACATTTTCCATATGTCTGCTTTAACTTGGCATCATTTTTCAAACATATTTTCCTTTTTTTAGGATGCTAAGAGGCTTATAACTTTAGGTGCAATTTTTCAGATTTTCACGAAAATCATCAAAACCTACTTTTGGAGGGTCAATTTAGTTAGAAGTGACTTTATAAGGCCTACTTGACAGAAAACCCCCACAAATTACACCATTTTAGAAACTACACCCCTCAAAATATTCAAAACAACCTTTGGGAATTTTGTTAACCCTTTGAGCGTTTCATGAGGGTGAAAGATAAATGAAAGTGAAATTAGAGAAATGTAATTTTATCTCACTATAGATTCATTGAACACTAAAATTTGCACCTTCACAATGGGTTAAAAAGGAAAATGCATTTTACAATGTTGAGGGCAATTCCTCTTGAGTATGCCAATACCCATTTTGTCACTGTACCCTGCTGTACGGGCACATGGGGGCACTTGGAATGGAAAGAGCGTTGTTTCGTTTTTGCAGGGCAAATATGGCTGAAAAAGTTTTCATGTGTCAGGATGCATTTGGAGAGCCATAATGGTACCAAAACAGTGGAAAGCCCCAACATGAGACACCATTTTGGAAAGTACACCCCTTGGAGAGTTTAGCAACGTGTAATTTGTGTATTTTCCCCAACAGGTGTTTGATTCAATTAGGCCCCAAAAGTGAAAAAAGGTGAAAATTTTCTCAAAAAAGTTACTTTTACCCCAAATTTTTGTAAGCCACAAGGGATAAAAGATGAAACAACCCCCATAAATGTGTAAAACTATTTCTCCTAAGCACAGAACTGCACCACTTTTGCATATAAAGTGTTGTATGGGTACACAGTAGGGCTCAGAAGGGAAAGAGGGGCTTTGGCCTTTTAGAAGCCAGATTTGATAATCATCCTTTACATGTGTCAGGATGCATTTGGAGAGCCCTAGTGGTACCAAAACAGAGGGGAACCCCAACAAGTGTCACCATTTTGGAAAGTGCACCCTTTGGAGAATTCAAGGTGTGATATGTGTATTTTCCCCTACAGGTGTTTGCTTCAATTAGGTCCCTAAAAGGAAAAAGGTGAACATTTTCCCAAAAAAGTCACTTTTACGGCTAATTTTTGTATCCCATAAGGCATTAAAGATGAAACAACCCCAAAAAATGTGTACTAGCATTTCTCCCGAGTATAAAATTGCCCCACACATGCAAATAAAATGTTGTATGGGTACGCAGTGAAGCTCAGAAGGGAAAGAGGGGCGTTGGCCTTTTAGAAGCCAAATTTGACAGACATCCTTTACATGTGTCAGGATGCATTTAGAGAGCCGTAGTGGTACCAAAACAGAGGGGAACCCCAACAAGTATCACCATTTTGGAAAGCACACCCCTTAGAGAATTTAGCAAGGTGTAATATGTGTATTTGTCCGTAAAGGTGTTTGATTTAATTAGGACTTAAATAGATAAAAGGTGAACATTTTCCTATAAAGGTCATTTTACTCCTAATTTTTTATAGCCACAAGGGATAAAAATATGTAATAACCCCTCAAAATGTGTAAACCTATTTCTCTCAAATGTAGAAGTACCCCACATGTGTATATAAAATGTTGTATGGGCGCACAGTAAAATGAAAGGGGAATGTTTGCCTTTTAGAAGCCAAATTTGACAGAAATGTTTGACATGCATTTGGAGAACCCTAGTGGTATAAAACAGAGAAGAATCCGAAAAGTGACCCTAATCTTTGAATTCACACCTCTTAGAGAATTTTGCAATGTGTAATATATGTATTTGCCCCTACAGGTGAATGATCCAATTAGGCCCTAATCATTAAAAACGTGAAAATTTTCCTATAAATGTCACTTTACCCCTAATTTATGTAAGCCACAAGGGATAATATATTAAATAACCCCAAAAAAGGTGTAAAACTATTTCTCCCGAGTGTAGAAGTACCCCACATGTGCATATAAAATGCTTTATGGGGGTACAGTAGAGGAAAAGAGGGATGTTTGTCTTTTAGAGGCCAAATTTGCAAGAAATCCTGCACATGTGTCAGGATACATTTGGAGAGCTGTAGTGGTACCAAAACAGAGGAAAACCCGAAAAGTGACCCTAATTGTTGAATGTTCACCCCTTGGGGAATTTAGCAAGGTGTAATATGTGGTGTAGTGTAATACACGTGGTGAAATGAGCATTTTGAACATATAGGTGGTTTCCAAATATGATGTGCAATGGAGTCCAAGATGGAAATTTCAATTATTTCTGGAAAGTTCAGAGCCTGTTATGTGGCGCCCCTTATGAAATAATGGAGGGGTATAGGGAGCAACGGGACATAACAGTTGTTACAATTATTCATTTTACTGAAATTAATTCACAATAGGTTGGGCGTGAATTGTGAATGTCTAGTGTATAAGGAGGTAGAATATACCAGGGGACCAACTAAACTTTTGTCACTCTGGAGTTGTCGCAGGTCTCTTAGTAGTATATAGTGTCCATCCTAACTCCTCTTTTGGAACAGAATCTTTATTGAGTCCTACCATTAGAAGCAGCAGAATTCACCGGGAAAATGCTGTCCTGGCAAAACACAGAAACATCTAAACCAGAGATACCGGGGCCCCGTCCTTCTTCTCCCAATATTAGTTTCCTAATATGTTCCTCTTGAAAACGGAGAAATGATACGGCAGGACCTGCACATTGGAACAGCACGTAAGAGTTGTACAGCATCATCTGAACAATGTGCACGGCCAGCGCTTTTCTTCGTTTTAGTAGGGAAATTATCACCAAGTGTTGCTCTTATTTACCTTAGCGATGCCCATTGTGACGAATATTGCTGCTTTTGGCTGGACCAAATCGACCAGCCAATAGCGGCAAACATGGACAGAGGGGGGCAACAAAACCCCTCTGGACCGCAAGGCAAAATTGGTGGCTGTCAGGAACAGCCGCCACCCTGCCCCGATCACCGTGTCTACAGACATGGTGACCGGTATTACTGACGTCATAAGTAAATTTGCTGCTATTGGTTCGTCTGAATTGATGAGCCAATAGCAGCGATAATAAACTGGGGGTGTGTGGGGGGAACGTAACCCTTCTGGTCCATGGGGCAGGATGGATGGCTGTGAGGAACAGCCGCCGTCTTACCCCGATCAGTGAACAGCCGCCGTCTTACCCTGACCGGTGTTGGAAAGTCACTACTCGCCGCACCGTTCTATAACAACGCTCGTTGGGAATAGGCTATACAATCTTTATTTATTTTTTAAGCAATTTAGACAAATAAGGGCTTATTTTTTGCGAGATGAGATGCACTGTAAAAAAAACTTAATTTTAGTGGGTTTTTAGCTTATTGAAGCAATTTTATTAACTTTTTACGTGTGGAGGAAAATAAAATCTTCAATTCTTGTTTTGGATTTTTAGCATTTTTTTGGGGGGGGTGTTCATTGTAGCATAACAATAATATATTATCTTTATTCTACGGATCACTACGATTACGGTGATACCTCATTTATATAGTTTTATTTTTATTTGTCCAATTTTATTGAAGGAAAACTAGAATAGAAAAAATTGAATTTGTTTTAGTATTGCCATGTTTATAGCGGCATAATTATAGTATTTTTTGGTTTACGGAGCTGGTTGTAAGCTTATTTTTTGCGTGACAAGTTGCTCTTTTTATTGGTATCATTTTGGTGCTTGTAACTTTTTCGGATCACTTTTTAGAACATTTTTTGTAAAGCAATTTGATAAAAAGTTTAAATTTTTGGCAAGTTTTTGGGGTTTTTTTTTTTACCACGTTCACCGAGCGGGTCCAATTATGATTAGGATTTATTGTACAGATTGTTACGGACGCGGCGATACCAAATAAGTGGGGTTTTTTCGTGATTTAGTGTTTTTTATACTTTATTACTTGTGTAAAGGGAAATGTGGTGTTTGGGGGGACTTTCACTTTCTTTTATTATTTATTTTTATTGTAAAAAACCTTTATTTATTTATTTTTACTTTTTTTACAGTGACTGACATCTAAGCTTGAACAAGTGATCTTCTGATCACTTGTTCAAGCTTTTTTTACAGGTTACACAGTGCAATACAGATGTATTGCACTGTGCAATGTAAGACCCTGAGCATGCTGCGCATGCCCAGTGTCTTACAGCCGGGTCCTGCCAGAAGGCAGGACCCGGCTTCCGGATCAAGATCTCGCAGCCCCGGGCACCGGCAGTCCCGGGGCTGCGATCGGAGCAGCGGACCCCCCCGGTAAGCGCCGCGGGGGGGTCCGATTCAGTTTTTATTACCTTTTAAATGCCTCTAACACGCCGCGGTCAGCGCGACCGCGGCGTGTTAGGGGTTAACACCCGCGATCGGAGAAATCTCCGATCGCGGGTGTTAGAGGCGGGTGTCAGCTATAATATATAGCCGACACCCGCAGCTTCTGGCGCCGGCTCCATTCAGGAGCCGGCGCCAGAAGCTTGACGTAATAGTACTGCATTTTGCGGGAACGCACCTCCCGCGATGCAGTACTATTACGTCAAATGTCGGGAAGGGGTTAATAGGGCCAGTTATTACAGGGTCAGGTTCCGGTCGGAGCTGTGGTTAAATAGGACCACAGTTCCGAGGCTAGGCTAACAGGGTGTGATAGAATTGTGTCCTTAATCAGGGTTACTATAGGGATTTTTTATGACCAGCGAGTCGGCAAGAACCGAGCCCATACAGACCTCTATCACTCTTCCCTGTGTTCCACATTCTATGTACTCTACATGTACCTTCTATTTTCTCCACCTATATTGGCTTTTCAGACAGTCAAATACATTAGGTTGTATCATTCCTGGCACCCCCTCCAAAGATCTACATAGATGACCCATCTATAGGTGACCACACGCATGAGGACACCGTAGGCAAGTTCTTATACGCTCATTTATCCCCTTTTTGTCTATTGACTGGTCACCATGGCTGAGGAACCGAATATGTCAAAAAGAGACTCCGCTTATATACCATCTGTAAATATTTGTAAATAAAAATAGTTTGTTCATAATAACCAGGCCCAAGTACAAGTCCTAATAATAATAATAAAATCTATCTATTTTGTAGTGTTTGTTGTATGTTTCATGAAATTGCACTTTCTCTAAATTTTTTAATTAACTAGTTTCTGCTCTCACTAACTTGGATGCAGAGTATATCTCAGCTGACAGTTGTGCACACGTCCTTTTCTGATGTCAAGCATAGTAGCTGTGTACTGGGGAATCCTCTCTTAAGAGATGTTGGCAGGGGAGAGGTAGGGAATCCTTTTAATAGATGTGTCGAACTATGCCACATGGAAAGGCCATCATCTATCCATACAAAGTGTCTCTACATCTATGTAGGCTCCCCCTGACACAATGTCTCTAAATTATCTAATGTTATCCAATTAATAATATTTGGTTTAGATGGGTCTTGAACTCACTCCACTCTTTACCTTGCCATCGAGATACAGTACACTGAACCTATCCAGTAGAGTCTGGACTTGAGGCTGTCTGTGGGAGGATTTTATCTAAGACCTTCACATGAACTTTTTTTTTTTTTTTTTTTTTTTTTATTTATTTCATTTTACAAAAAATTAGACAATCTTCATTCACCATGTAATATCTCTAAAAAACTTGCATCTTAAAACCTTACATTACAGCAATATTTGGGTTTACAAAAAGAGCACATCATTTAATAAATATCATTCTGTAAAATACCAAATTTAACATACTATGCAAGGAAATTAGTGTCGTTAGAATACCTGTAAACCCCATGATACACAATACAGGTTGTTATAGAAGATAGTATATTCCAACCAAACCCCCCCCCTCCCAAAATGTCATCAAAAGCAAACAAAAAAAAGGAACAAATAAACAAACATAAAGGAAAGAAGAAAAAATATTTTTTTTTTTTTAATTTATCCCTTGCCTCTCTCTCACCACCCCCCATCAGCAATTCAGCAACTCCTACTCCTCCCATCATCAATATCTCCTCCCGACAGAATTTAGCATCAATCCATAACTTCCAATCTCTCCTTATTTTTT
The DNA here is from genome assembly GCF_040894005.1 of Engystomops pustulosus. Lineage (NCBI taxonomy): Eukaryota > Metazoa > Chordata > Amphibia > Anura > Leptodactylidae > Engystomops > Engystomops pustulosus. The sequence continues at coordinate 108,519,503 of NC_092416.1, read as the reverse complement.
CCCCATCTTGATCCACCTCCCAACATAATCGCAAAGCCTTCGGCTAGAATGTTGTTATTCATGGTTCTCTGCCACATCCCTTTTGTCGGGTAGTCCTTAGCAGTCCATTTCGTTATCAAGCAAAACTTAGCCACTGATAGTAATTTAATCAGGACGTGGTATCTAACATTCTTGCATTCTACGGTGTCTAATATGCCCAACACACACGTCTGAAGTTAGTCTGGTATACCGACCTTGAAGACCCTTTCTATATCCTCCAATACCCCTCCCCAGAAAGGCCTAATCCTCGGACAGTACCATAGCATATATATATCATCGTCTTTTTCCATGCCGCACCTATTACAGCAAACGGTCCTTCTGCCGAATCTAGAAAGGATTTTCGGGGAGTAGTATATTCGGTTTAGTGTGAACAAATGGGCAAGGCGCTGGGCCGGGACCACAAGGACCCTGGTCACATCCCTACGTAGCCTTTTCCAGGTACCTTCCTCAATGATGCCCACCTCTCCAATCCATTTATCTTTTATTTTCAGCAAGTTATTATACTGATTGTTCACTGGAAGAAGCCGTAAGAGTTTTTTGCTCTTGATTTTAAGGCCCAACCATCCCCGGAGATGCTCCAGGATTGGATGGGACTCCCCGGCATCACCCGACGCCTCCTCCACTCTCCTCCACCACAATTTTAACTGCATATAGGTGTAGTAACCAGATCCATGTATCCCAAATTCCTCCTGTAATTGCCATAAGGGTTTGAAAACCCCGTTATTAATAATTTGTTTGACATATATCACATTTTTTTCAACCCATGGTCTAGCATTGGAGTCTGGCACCTTCAATGTCTTATTACCCCAGATAGGGGTAATGGCAGAGATTCCCGCGATGTTAAATTTAGACTTTAGTTCTTCCCAAACTCCAGCCATAAGCTTCAGCGTGGGCAATGAACTGTCTTTTTTAAGGCTCTTCCAGATCCCAGTCTCAAGTAGTTCTAACACATTATAATTATACTGTTTCAACTCAAATCTGCAGTGGGTGGCCAAGGTGAAATTGTCCCAAACCAAAACATACTTTATCTGAGATATAATAAAATGCAACTTCAAATCCGGCAATCCAAACCCACCCCTTTCATAAGGTTGTTTTAAGTACTGCCATCTTAAGGTTGCTTGCCTCTCCATACCAAATCGGCCAATAGGCTTTCAATGATCTTACAGATTTTATGCGTAATCATTACCGGAGGGGCCGCTAAGGCGTATAGCAGCTTAGGGAGTACTATCATCTTGGCCACCGCTATTCTTCCCATCATATTTAGTGGAAGTTTTTTCCACACCTGAACTCTCTTCCTCAGGTTGGCTACCACTGGAAGAATGTTTTTAACTACATAATCCTTTAAGTTGTCTGTAATATTAATGCCCAAATATTTTACCGTTTGGCCCCTATCAATAGTAATCAATTGCTGTGGAGGATCTACTGCCGCTATGTCTAGGGGCATCCATGCCGATTTTTGCCAATTTATGCGTAATCCGGATAATTTCCCGAAGTCCCTAAATACCCCAAAGACTCTTTCAATTGACCTGTATTCTCCCAAGTATAACAAAACATCGTCGGCATATAATGAAATTTTTTTCATGCGTACCCTCATATCTAAACCCGACGATGTCATGATCTTGTCTTATTTTACATGCCAGCTGCTCCATAGTAATTGAGTGGGCATCCTTGCCGGGAACCTCTACTTAGATTAAAGGGTCTGGAGACCTGCCCATTAATTAATATTCTGGCTGCTGGGTCAGAATATAGGAGTTTCACCCAGGAAATAAACTTCTGGCCAAAACCCATTCTTTCCAATGTTTGCCATAAAAATTTCCTTTCCAGGGTATCAAATGCCCGCGAAGCATCCAGGAACATTAGAGAGCGCTGTCCGGGATTGGATGGCAGGACCTGCATGTTTAAGAAAAGCCTACGAAGATTATCCAATGTCGAGCCTCCCGGCATAAAGCCATTTTGGTCCACGTGTACCACCTCCCTAATCACTGTCTTCAATCTTTCAGATAAGACCTTAGCAAGTAATTTGTTGTCAACATTAATAAGGGAGATGGGACGATAGGCCTCAACTTTACGTCTATCTTTATCAGGTTTTGGTATTAGAGTAATGAAAGCCTCTCTCATTGAAGAGGGAAGACACCCTTTTTCTAGAGAGTAATTCCAAACCTCAACCAACTGCCCCAGAAGTTCTTCCTTATATAGATCATAAAATTCAAAGGGAATGCCATCCAATCCCGGCGCGCTGCCCCTCGGTGAACTGGACAACACCCGTTGGACCTCCTCCACACTAATTTCCCTATCGAGGGCATCTCTCCCCTCCCTGGAAACCTGTGGGATAATACAACCACCCAAGTACTCTGCTATTTCTCTTTGTGGTGATGAAATCTGGGATGAGGAAAGGTCCTCATAATAGGCAGTAAAAATCTCCTGGATCTCCTCGGGGATGATCGTGAACCCACCTCCAGGTTTCTCAACCCCCACTATATGCGTATTCTCCCTATTGTCTCTGACCAGGTTGGCGAGCATCTTTCCAGAGGTGTTAGCCTGAATACATCCTTTCCTGGCCTGTGCTGCGATTTTCCTATCTGCCTGTATCTTAATCAGATCAGTATAACATGCGCGTGTGTCCTCCCAATTTTGTCTATTCAATGCCGTGGGTAACTTAAGAAATTCTTGTTCCATTTTCTTAACCCTCTCTTCCAGTTCCATCAAACCATCATTTAAGTGTTTTTTTATACCTGCAAAGTTGAGCTTTGTATTCCCCCCGAATATAGGCCTTAGCTGTGTCCCATACAATATCCTTTTCAACTGACACCTTATTTGTCAAAAAAAAATTAACCAAATTATTAGTGAACCATTCTTGTTTGCCTAAAGTCCCTAACCATGTTGGTGCAATTTTTATTTTATTGGGTGGTTGGCGAACGCCTACTTTAAACGTTACCACCAACGGTGCGTGACCATTTACTCCCAAAACAGATCTTGTCTCCATAGTGTAAGGCCTTACCATTAGTTAAGGCCATATCTAAACGTGAAAATACTTGGTGTGAAGCGGAAAAACAGGAAAATTCCCGTTTATCCGGATTAAATATTCTCCATGTGTCAAACCAGTTGAAATCCCTTACCAATTTTTCCAATGTCGAGTTTTTATGTGAAGAGACCTTCCCGTGCGTTATGTGCCAAGTATCAATACAAGAGTTCATTACTGTGTTACAATCACCAATGAGAATTGTAAGGGGGTCCACTATCTCTGAACAAAAAGTATAAAACTGGATGATAATATTGGGGAGAAGGGTGGGGGCACATAGATGTTTGCAATTGCTCACTTCTTCCCCTCAAAGATACCTGACAGAAAAATAAATCGGCCCTCAGAATCTATTCTTACCCTGTCTTCTATAAAACTCAATTTTCGATGCATAAGGATGGAAACTCCCCTGGAATAAGACGAGTGGAAAGAGTGGTATGACTTCCCTATCCAGGGTTTTTTGAGAACATCCCTTCTTTCCCCCACAAGGTGGGTTTCCTGGATAGCGATTATATCTGGGCTTTGCCGTCTTATTAGATCAAAAACCGCCACTCTTTTCGCGGGGGTACCCAAACCTCTAACATTCCATGACAAGATTTTCATGCCACTAATTTGAACCTAGTTTAACCTCTATCCCGGGAGATAACATGGACGGGGAATAGGAGAGAGAGAGAGAGAGACACGGAAAAAGAAAAGCGAGGGAAAAAAAAAAAAACATAAACAAAACAACTTTTCCCACCCCACCCTCCAGGTGGCCGATACCCAATCCCCTGGGTCCCAAGCCCATAGGTCTCAGATACAGCCTCTAACCCAAGCATCCCCCTCCCCCGAGACCACACCCCACAATCCACCCCATCAACTACAGAAGTCAAAAACGGAAACAAAGGAAAATTGGAGCCAGGGAAAGGCAGTTTAGTTCACAACCCTATCTAGCCATTCTATTACTTCATTGGGGTTATCAAAAAAAACCGTCTTATCCTTCCACATTATTTGCAGGCGGGCTGGAAACAACATGGAATATTGAATTTCCTTCTGGCGGAGCCTATTCTTGGCTTCAAAAAACTATTTCTTTTCTTTTGAATATCAACCGCAAAGTCTGGAAAAAATCTGAGTAAGTGTCCCTCATATTCAGTTCTCCCAATTTGTCTCATTTTCCTGAGGATCAAATCCCTATCTTTAGATACCACCAATTTCATAAGTATGGGACGTGGCATTGCTCCAGGGATAGGAGGTTTACTCGGAACCCTATGGGCTCTTCACATGAACTTGCTTAGAGTTACAAAGGTTTAATGCATTGAAATGTAGAGATGCATCTTCTCAGATTTTTTTTTATTAAATAAAAAAATAATGTAGTGATATTTAAAGGATAAAAAAGTGATCTAAAGAGATCTCTGAGAAGATGCATCTCTACATACCAATGCATTGAACTTGTGTAACACTGTTACTCTATGGAAGGTATTGGTTAGATATAGTCCTCCCATTCCCAACCACTAAGTCCATAGTCTAGTTACAGAACAATGCAGTGTACTTATATCTATATGGTATGGTAGAGAGTGGAGATTGGGTTAGACGGGTCTTGAACTCACAAAAAATTATTGGATAACATTATATTATGTAGAGACCTTTGTTCAGATGTAGAAACGCCATATATGGACACCGTATTTCCCCTTGATGTTTCTAGAATACCCCTTGCTATCTTGGTCCATAGTAGGAGGCAGGTGAGAAATATACTCCATCAGTCATCAGCTGCTCCTGCCTCATCCTCCTTTTGAAGTCTCCACAAACCCTTATTCTCGTATGGTACATAAACTTGTACTCATCCGTAGGAAAAAAATGTTGATAACCGCTGTATTATCGGGTATTCAGCAGACCAGTGAGCAGTAAGCATTATCCTTCTTGTATCATCTGACTTTGGGTTTCACCAATTGGGATGCATTTTATTTTCAGAATTATTCATTGTTACAGGGAAAGCTTCCTCAAATGATGACGACGTCCAGAAGGCTGATGTGTCATCTACAGGACAGAGTGTCATCGATAAGGATTCCCTTGGTCCACTCCTCTTGCAAGTGAGTATTCCTTCTGATGGTGCTCTGATCATTGGGCAAGGAGAGGGGAACATGCCTGAGATATTCTCTGACGGTAGTGTCATGGCTCTTTTGATGAGATTTGGAAAATCTGTTTACGTTTCAAATATCTAAATGTGCATAAGTGGAGTTTTTTTGTGTCCCTTAAGGTGAACCTGTCATCAGTATTTGGCCTATTAAACCACTACCAGTATATTGTCAAACAGCGTGAAACGCATTCTAGTTTGTTTCTTTCAGAGTCCAGTGTGGTGGCATCATCCGGAAATTCAACTTTGAAGTGAAATGTATATTGGTTGCATAAAGCCAAGGAGGCAGAGAGTTTAACACTAAAGTCGAGGTGGGGAACTGTTTGTCACCTCCTCTGTAATTGAAATCATGCATCAGACTTTAGGAGATCTGATAAGTGATGTCTCTAGAGTCAAGACCATCAATTAGTGTTAAAATGTCTGCCTCCTTGACTTTATGCAACCAATTTACATCTCAGTTCAAAGTTGATTCTCTGGATGATGCCACTACACTGGGTCATAAAAGAAACATGTTGTTCATTGGCTTGGCACCATATTGGTAGTGCTTATTAGGTCAATTTCTACTTACAGGTTCCTTTTAAATATTTTACTGATGTTATTAAAATTTGGTAGTCTCTATTGATTACTGTAATTTAGCTGAAGACTGGAAGCAGTCAAGTAGCTGCAGGTTGAAGATAACATGTTTTGCTTTCATCTGTCTTGAGGCTCTGGATGGTTTCCTCTTTGTGGTGAATCGAGATGGAAACATTGTTTTTGTGTCAGAAAATGTCACCCAGTATTTACAGTACAAGCAGGAAGATCTGGTCAACACCAGCGTCTACAGCATTCTACATGATGACGACCGCAAGGACTTCCTCAAGAACCTGCCAAAATCTACAGGTTTGGAACGCCACTCCCGGACAGTTGGTTTATTCCACCTTTTATTTATATTTATTTTATTTGTTTTAACCTGTCCCCCCTTAAGGGGGACACATACACTCAACTAAACATAATAAATGTTATGCACGTGAGAGAGAGATTTGTATACCCAGTGTCTAATTTCTGATATTTTTGTTAAGTCTGTTCCTCTTCTGTACAGTTAGTGGGGTTCCTTGGTCCACTGAAGTCCCCCGTCAGAAAAGTCATACGTTCAACTGTCGAATGCTGGTCAAGTCTGCCCTGGACCGTCTGGATAATGGCAATGGGGGAATGGACCCACGGCAGAGACACGAGACCATGCAATGCTTTGCACTTTCTCAGCCTCGTTCAATCATGGAGGAAGGTGAAGGTCAGAAAGTCATGCCAGATGGATGCAAAACATGTACTGTCTGATTTGTCAATGTAAAGTGATCTTTTTTTTTGTGCTTTTTTTTTTTTTTTTTTTAATTAGATCTTCAGTCATGCATGATTTGCGTTGCACGAAGAATTACAAATGTGGAAAGGGCATTCTCATCCAATCCAGAGAGCTTTATTACAAGGCATGACCTCTCAGGTAAAAGTGCTTTGTTACCCACTCCATCACAGCAGTAATTATCCTTATATACTGCATTTACTTATTGTAATGTCATCTTAGGCAAGGTGGTAAATATCGACCCTAATTCTTTGCGCAACTCCATGAGGCCAGGATTTGAGGACACAATCCGCCGCTGTATTCAGAGGTTTCTTTGTCACAGTGATGGGCAAGCATGGACTTATAAACGCCACTATCAGGAAGGTTGGCTTTCCATATTGTTCTTTTTTATATCTTTGAAGTGCAGAACTACATGTAAATGGCACAATTCTGCTGTTCTGTTAAAATACTGCCACGGATCTATTTTTTCTATTTCTGTTCATACCAGCTCTTATCTTGTCCTTGTAGCATATGTCCACGGCCACTCAGACACTCCATTATATCGGTTCTCTCTAGCAGATGGCACAATAGTTACAGCACAGACCAAGAGCAAATTATTTCGCAATCCTGTGACAAATGACCCCCATGGCTTTGTGTCAACTCACTTTTTACAAAGGTAAGTGTGTAGAATTTGCTGGGTGTTGAAGGATTGGGAAGCTAATGGATGTTGTATCTTTAACCCTTTTGTGACGACAAAGGGTCATTGGTACCTTAATGTCCAGGTAAAATTTTGCAGTTCTGTTCTGCTCTTCTTTTAAATGTTATTGTTGAAAATGCATTGCCTCTTAGTTTAGTGTTTCATTTTTGTTTGATAGGTTAGTTTTACTAATTAAATCATTTTTCATCTTTTCGATCTTAACCCCCTTAATGAATTGGCCATTTTGCACCTTCCTGTCAAGTCCCTTTTTTTGAAATCTGACATGTCACTATAAGTGGTCATAATTTTGGAATGCTTTAACATATCCAGGTGATTTTAGTTTTTTTTCGTGACATAATGAACTTTGTTGCTTGAGAAATTTAGGCAATATGTTTAGTATTGCTTAAAGGAAACCTACCACTTGAAGTGGCAGGTTTCCGATGGCAATACCGAGCACCAGCTCAGGGTGAGCTGGTGCCGGAGCTTATTTTAAAAACACCGTTTAAAAACGGTTTAAAACACTTTTTAAACTTTATAGCCGGCGCATGGAGGTACGCGCTCGGCGCTTACCATGCGCGCGGCTCTCATTCACTTCCTATGTAGCCGCGCGCACGGTAAGCGCCGAGCGCGTACCTGCCTGCGCCGGCTATAAAGTTTAAAAAGTGTTTTAAACCGCGATACCGCGGTTTAAAACACTAACTAAAATAAGCTCCGGCACCAGCTCACCCTGAGCTGGTGCTCGGTATTGCCATCGGAAACCTGCCACTACAAGTGGTAGGTTTCCTTTAATTTAGTACGGAGATTTGTCAAAACCTTTGAAGAAAACAGTTTTCCAAATTCAAATTATTTTACTTTTTGGAAAGTTAGTCATATAACCAAACAACATGATAAGTAACATTTTCTATATTTTTGCTTTAACTTGGCATCATTTTTCAAGCATCCTTCCTTTTTTTAGCATGTTAGGAGGGTTGTAACTTTTGGTGTGATTTTTCAGGTTCACACAACCCCCCGCCCCCACACACACAAATGACATAATTTTAGAAAATTGCAACTTTCAAAATATTCAAAACAACCTTTGGGAAGTTTGTTTACCCTTTGAACATTTCATGAGGGTGAAAAATAAATGGAAGTGAAATTACAGAAGTGTAATTTCACTTCCAACAATATATTCATTGAACACTAAAATATGCATCTTCACAATGGTTTGGATGTAAAGGATTTTTTTCATGTCAGAATTCATTTTGGGAGCCTTAAAAAAAGGGGGAAAAACACAAAAAGTGACCCTAATTTTTGCACACACAGCTTGGAGAATTTAGCAAGGTGTCATATATGGTGTAGTGTAATACAAGTGATGAAATGAGCATTTTGAATATACAGTTGGTTTCCAAATATGATGTGCAATAGATGACGAATTGCAATTATTTCTGGAAATTTGGTGTCCGTTATGTGACACTCATTTTGTGCCACTGTGAAATGTCAGGTCTCTGATTAGGAAGTCATGTTTCCTAACGTTAGAAAGATCTACATGTAATCCTAAACACTAGTCAGAAAGTAAAAAAGGGCTCCAGAATGATAAAGCACTTGGAATAGAAATTAATAGTAATAAGAAATAAATAAAGAACTTGGAGAATTGCAAAGGATGTCCTAATAAATTCAGAGGCTTGGAGGGGAAAGCCTATATAAATCCTACTAGTGACCCTAGTTTGCAAACTACATTGCTCAAGGAAATAAACGAGTGGTATGGTGAGCAATTTCTTACAGTTGTGAATTCATTTCTGTAAAAGGAATAATTGTAACAAAGGTTGGACGTACATTGTGAATGCGTTGCGTATAAGGTGTCGGAATTTGCCACGGGACCAACTAAAATGTTGTCGCTCTGGAAGTCTCGCAGGTCCATATGGTAGTATATAGTGTTCTTCCTAACCCCGTTTGGAACTTTTCTGAGCCCTTCCTTTAGAAGCATCGGAATTCACTGGGAAAAGTTGTCCTGGCAAAACATGGGGGGAGGGGGGGCATCTTATGCATAGGTATTGGATCCCTATCCTTATCTAAATATTAGTTCCCTAATATCCACCTCTAGAAAATGGAAAAATGATACGGCATGACCTGCACATTGGAACCGCATGTAAGAGTTGTACAGCATCATCTGTACAATATGCACACTGTACCATATGTACCATATTTTCGTTTTCCTTAGGGTGCTGCATGGCTTCAGCACCTGATTTGACAGATCAAACCCATCAATGTATTTATTGTAAGCCATGATGCCATCTGGTTTGGGGGCGGTGGTGGTGGTTCCTCGTACAGGGTTGAGGGTGCGCGAGTCCCCATGAATTGTGGTAAGAACAAGGACATCCCTTTTGTCCTTATTTTTGACCAACACCATGTTCTGATTGCTGAGTGCCTTGATCTCCTTCCTTTCGAAGTGCTGCTCTAATAAGGTGAGACCTGCTGGTATAAGTTCATTGATAAGCATTGATCCTGAACTGGGTGGAGGGGAGGGAGATGAAACTCCTCTGGTCCACAGGGCAGGATGGATGGCCGCCAGGAACGGCCGCCATCTTGCCACGAACAGGAAGCACTTAAAAAAAAATCATTTTCGTGGGCAAATACAATAAAGTCAAAGAAAAAAGATCTCACAAACCCAAGATTCTGTATAGTTGGAGTCCTGAAGATAAGTGTGGGGCACATCCAGGAAAAATCCAAATATCTGCTTTATGGAATGCTCATGAAAAACGGCACACAATAGGTGTGCAAGGTCGGTGTAGGTACAGTGCACCAAAACTTGTACCTACACCGACCATGCGCCCTTATTGTGTGCCGTTTTTAATGAGCATTCTATAAAGGAGATAATTGGATTTTACCTGGATGTGCCATGGCTTCCCTTCACTGTTCCTGTGGATTGCATTTTAATGGGTCTTTAGAAAATTGTTTTGATTGTATTAACTCTCATGTGTGGAGAAAAATATAATCCTTGTTTCATATTTTTAGCGTTTTCTGGGGGGTGTTCACTGTAGCATAAAAATAGAATATTCTTCTCTACGGTTCACTATGAATACTGTGATACCTCATTTATATTGTTTTATTTGGAATTTATTGTGTTTGGAAGTTTTTTTTCAAATTTTTCTTCAGTAAAATTGAACATTTGTTTTAGTATCGCCATTTTTGCAAGTGGCATAACTACAGTATATTTTGGTTGATGGAGCTGGTTGTGAGCTTATCTTTTGTGTGACAGGTTGTTCTTTTTAAGTGGTACCATTTTGGTGCTTGTAACTTTTTATGATCACTTTTTAGATTCTCTCTCTCTTTTTTTTTTTATTTTTGTTTTTTGTTTTTTTGTAAAGCGAGTTGATAAACCTGCAAAAAATTTACTTTTTTTTTTTTTTTTTCAGGGTTTCTTTACAGCATTCACCGAGCAGGCCTTATTGTACAGATTGTTAGACATGGCGATATGTAAAAACACTAAATCAGAAATAGAACCGACAAATTTGTACCTTATTAGTTGTGTATAGGGAATTGTGGTGTTTTTTTAACTTTCTTTTTGTTTAATTTTAGTTTTTTTAAATTTTATTTGTTTTTTTTTTTTTTGTTTTTTTTCCCAGACAAAAATGTCTGATTGCTTGTTCAAGCTAAAATAGAGCTAACATAATGCAATACAGATGCTGCACATGCTCATTGGATTACACATGAGTCCTGCCAGGAGGCTCCCGGATTAGGTCGCACAGTTCCGGTGCACTGGCACACCCTTGAGCTGCCAGCGGAGGATCGGGCCCATGATTGGAAAAATCTCCTGTCGTGGACGTTACAGAAGGGTTGCAGCTGACACCCATTCTGTATGAAGCCGGTTCTGAAGTTGAGCCGGCACCTACTGCACGCCTTAATAGTATGCCACGCATCGTTAAGTACACTCTTGATCAAATTTAGTGATGTTTACACAATATTTTATTGCGCTTTTTTACTCTTCTTATGGCCTAGGCTGGCCTAGGCAGTGTGGGTTGGCACTAGCTGAGCAAACACTTCCTGGCTCTTCTGTGCTGTGAGATCCTGCGTTCTGACAATGTGCTTATCATGGTACAGGGTTTAGCTACACTTTCATTTTTCTTCTGAAGATATTACTAATATCTGACACATTGATTCATCTAATTTCTCTTTTTCTGAGTCATGGATGGATATAAGACACAATACCACACTCTTCTCTTGTCTGTGGAGCAGGTCTCTTCTGCATGCTGCTGGGCAGAAAGTGTCTCTGTCTCTAGTGTTCTCTGCCTCCTGCCCCTCCCTCTGCTCCTGCTGTACAAGAGAAGCCATTCCTGTCAGAGGAATCTTAAAGGAAACCTACCACTTAGAATTTCAGGGGTATCGTGCGCGCGCCTACATAGGAAATGCCGGAGACGTTGCGTGCGCACGGTCGCGTGAAGCGCCGAAGCCTCTTCTGCTCTAGAGTTTAAAAAGTGTTAAAACCGCGATACAGCGGTTTATAACACTAACGAAAGTAAGTACCGGCACCAGCTCACCCTGAGCTGGTGCTCGGTATTTACTGCTTACACCGACCATTCTAAGTGGTAGGTTTCCTTTAAAGAGAACCCGTCATGCAAAATAACCCCCCTAAACTAAATATATTTTCATAAACTGCCATTAGAGAACATTGCCTCTATCCCTTCATTGTCCCTCTACATGCCTGTAAACCTAAGCAATGAGGTCCTAAAGCTGTATGCAAATGACCTGTGAAATGTCCAATGAAGCATTAGCATATTCAAGCTGTCCACTTTATTCATGAGTGGGAGGCACAGCCACGCCCCCAGTGCATGACTGACAGCCTGTATAACGATGTGAGGCTGTATAATGATGTGCTTGCTGGTGGCCACACCCACTGCAGCCTGTGTGTGTGTTTAGGAGGGATACAGGCAGCCATGTTACAGCAGAACATGTCAGATTCATGTGTAGCTGATGTCTGTGTTTCTCACTTGTATATTAGGAGGATGCAGCATGTCAGCAGATGCAGCACAGATACCAGCAATACTTTACTATACATTACACACAGACATGAGCAGGAAGAGGGGAGGGGTAACAGGGGTGACATCACTGCCTCTGACCATGTGACCAGCCTCATTTACTTGATAAAAAATATGTGATGTTACAATGAATAATGTATGAAATAACTAGATAAAGGCTGGGATGGGATCCTTGTGAGCTGCTCCAACAGGTAGTAGTGACAGGACAAGTGACACAGACCTGATGACCGGTGTCCTTTAAGATCTGGCAAGCTTTTTGTAGCACTGCGTAATCTGTGTGCGCTATTTAAATATTGGAATTATTTATTTAAAATGCTGTATTTTTTGTTAGCACTTTCTCCAATTCAATGTTATTTTGTTATCCTGAGTATATATAAGAATTTTTGTTTTTGTGGAAATGCCCCTTTAAGGCTGTTTAATGAGCAGTAAAATGTAAAAACAAAAAACAAAATATGTATGGCATCAATCCATCACTTCTCTAGGGTAGATTTAGCTACAATTGTACAGTGTACAAGTACTTGTGCAGAAGTTCTGTGTAAATCAAGCTCATTCTTCCTTCAGCTGACAGGATGGATGGGGGGCACACTTCAAACCATTGTATCTTCTGAATTGTATCACCTAGAAACACAGCTGTCATAATAAACTCTCCCTTCATATATATACTATGGATTGTGTTTGTATGGCTTGAATGTAAAAGAACCAGAGATGATCAAAAGTTAACACCTTTTTCGCTGATGACTTATTTGTTTTTGAGTTTCCATTTTTTTCCCCTCCTTTTAAAAATCCATAGCGTTTTTTTTCCTGTGTATAGAATTCTGAGTGCTTCTTTTTTGTGTAACAAATTGTACATATTCAATAGTCCACGCCATATACTGGGAATCGGGAAGGAAATTCCGAATGCGGTGAAATTGACCAAAAAAACCCACATTTTTTCGTGGGCTTTGCGTTTACAACTTTCCCTATTTGCTCTAAATTACATCTCCCCTTTATTATTTGGGCCCATACGATCATGAAGTATCAAATTTATATAGGTAAAACCTTTTGATGGGGAAAAAAATTAATTACCGTATGTAAGTATGGTTCATATATAAGGCGCACAAAAAATCCTTTTGATTTTCTCAGAAATCAAAGGTGCGCCTTATAGTCCTGTGCGCCTTATATATGAACCGTACTTACAGACATTAGCTGACACCCTCTACTCATACCAATACAATGTTTTCCACTTAAATCATGTGGAAATCATTATTTTTACAATGGTTTACCTTTTTATTCCTGAATGCCAGGATCGATGAATCAAGATGGCTGCAGCACTCCACATGGGGACTTTAAGTCCCATGATACTCCTTTCCCACGGAGTAGAGTGTGCTCATGCACAGAACAGCAGCAATTGGCTGCTTGTTCTGTGCGCTAGTATTATGGCTCAATGTGGCTCCATATATGTAATGCAGCCATCTACGCGTATTACATTGTGTGTGGCACATGTGCGCGCACACAGGAGGCTGGGGCTTGTAAGTGGCTGCGGATCGCTGAGTGCGGACCACGCATGCGCGGCCAGTGCTACGGAATGTGTACCTGCCGTTTCCCTGGAGATGGGTGCGTAGAAAACACTGCTGACCTTCTAACTTGCAATTTAATTATCTGTAAAACCCCCAAGAATCATTAATAATTTTGAATTAGTGTAGTCGGTGTTTATAGGTTATCTAGAAAGTGGGGGGCAATGTCTGCGGCCGTAAAACCCCTTTAAGCAAGGGGTTGAAGTCAGGAATTGGGAGCTGTATACAAAAATCACACTTTTTACTGACACTTCATAGTATCCTAGTTTATACGGTTGAAAAAAAAGATACTTGTCCATCAAGTTCAACCCAGGAAGGGAAGGGATTGCATGAAGAAGGGATTTAGGGGAAAGAATTCTATATAACAAAACCATCAATGTTATTTAGGTGTAAAAAGGCATCTAGACCCTTCTTGAAGCTCTCTGCAGTCCCTGCTGTGACCAGAGCCTGAGGCAGGCAATTCTACAGATAGACAGTTCTCATAGTAAAAAAAAAGCCCTGTCGCCTTTGGTGATTTAAACCTTTATTTCTCCAGACAGAGACGGTGCCCCCTCGTCTTTTAATTTAATCTGAAACCACTTACCACCATATTTTTTGTATGGACCATTCATATATTTATATAAATTAATCATGTCCCCTCGTAGTCGCCTCTTTTCCAGACTAAATAAATCTAGTTGTTTTAATCTTTCCTCATAACTGAGACCCTCTATACCCCTTATTTTTGTGGCTCTACGTTGAACCCTCTCCAGCTCCAGGGAATCCTTTTTATGAACCGGTGCCCAGAACTGGATAGCATATTCCACTTGTCATGATAATCCCCCTCTAAATGGCTGCCATCTAAGCATGTGCTATCTGCATGGGGTATTTTTGGTTAAGACATAATATTAGGTGGGAATAAACAGTGCTCTGTAATAGGTCATGGTCAGGTATATGTATGGACTACTGTGTTCTAATGGTATATATTTAGTTATTGCTGTGTCTACCTGGACCCAAAGGGTATTGGGATACTGATGGTTAGAGATGAGCGAGCACTAAAATGCTCGAGTACTCGTTATTCGAGACAAACTTTTCCCGATGCTCGAGTGCTCGTCTCGAATAACGAGCCCCATTGAAGTCAATGGGGGACTCGAGCATTTTTCAAGGGGACCAAGGCTCTGCACAGGGAAGCTTGGCCTGGGAACCTCAGAAAAGGATGGAAACACCACGGAAATGGACAGGAAACAGCAGGGGCAGCATGCATGGATGCCTCTTAGGCTGCTTAATCGCACCATTATGCCAAAATTATGGGCAACAGCATGGCCATGACAGAGTGACCGAATGAGGCTAGATAGCATCTAAAACATCCAATAATTGACCCTGACACTATAGGGGACGGCATGCAGAGGCAGCGGCAGCAGTGGCAGGCTAGAGAGTCTCATGGCGACATACCCTAAATGGACTCAGGTTTCACCAAAGGAGGTGAAATGATTTCCTATGTGAACAAAAGGTTGACAGTATATTTAGTCGATAACACAGCATGGTGGCGACATAGTGACCAAGTTCCATAACGTATCTGGTGAAACACCCGAAAAATGAGCCTGACACAGCTCTTTTGATAAGGGGACGACATGTGGAGGCAGCCATGGAGACAACTTCCATGATTAAGAGCGACAGTATGGGGCATTCATATTGCGCTGCTATGATTGCAACTTCAGGTCTCCAGCATGGCGGCGACAGATGGGCTGAGTTCCACTATGTATCTGGTGAAACACCTGAAAATTCTGCCTGACACAGCTCGTTTGATAAGGGGACAATGTATGGAGGCAGTGAACTAGTAGTAGATTAAAGGTGCTGCAGTTAAAACTGTTAGTTGGATCTTGAGATGGAGCTGGCGCTCCGCTGCCAGGCGAGCTTTTGCCAATCCAAGCCCCTGTCTCTAGGCTACTCCCCAAACAGCACTTCTAAAAGAACCTTTTGTATAAGATCAAGTGTAGTAGCGTTCTTATAAGTTTGGGATATGGCGGGTGAGGGGAATGTAAACAGATGCGCAAGAAGCGCTGAAATAATATTGGTAAATGATAAAAGTTTGCCAGTATATTTTGTGGATTACACAGCAGGGTGGCGACAAAGTTAACAAGTTTGATGTGGAATCCATGAAAACAACCCAAAATTCTGCCTGACACAGTTCGTTTGATAAGGAGACAATGTATGGAGGCAGCTATATGGACGACTTTTGGAGGCAGCTATGGCGATGACGTGTGGAGGTAGCAATGGAGACCACGTGTGGAGCCAGCTAAAAAGACGACATGTGGAGGCTGCTATGGAGACAATTTAATTTGGATAGTGCCTGTATGTGGCAGTCCAAAAAAGTTTTCAAACCAGAGGAGCAGGTAGGTGGTCCTCCAGAAAAATTAAATAAATTGAGTGCCTGTATGTGGCACTCCCAAAAATTGCTTAAAACAGAGGACCGGGTAGGTGGCCCTCCAGAAAAATTAAATACATAGAGTACTATAGCTAGAGCCAGTTGGCCCTGGCAAAAAATAGCCAGTTTCCTATGCTTTAGTGTACAAAGAGGAGGAGAAGGAGGACAATGAGGAGGAGGAGTGCATACATTATTCAGGTTGAGCTTCTTTCACCTGTTGGAGAATGAAAATCCGGAGAAATCCAGGCTTTATTCATCTTGATAAGCGTCAGCCTGTCAGTCGACAGGCGTGTACGCTTATCGGTGATGATGCCACCAGCTGCACTGAAAACCCGCTCGGACAACACTCTAGCGGCAGGGCAGGCAAGAACCTCCAAGGCGTACAGCGCCAGTTCGTGCCACATGTCCAGCTTTGAAACCCAGTAGTTGTAGGGAGCTGTGTGATCATTTAGGACGATGGTATGGTCAGCTACGTAATCCCTCACCATCTTTCTGTAAAGATCAGCCCTACTCTGCCGAGACTGGGGACAGGTGACAGTGTCTTGCTGGGGTGACATAAAACTGGCAAAGGCCTTGTAAAGCGTACCCCTGCCAGTGCTGGACAAGCTGCCTGCTCGCCTACTCTCCCTCGCTACTTGTCCCGCAGAAGTACGCCCTCTGCCGCTAGCGCTGTCAGAAGGGAAATACTGTTTCAGCTTGTGCACCAGGGCCTGCTGGTATTCATGCATTCTCACACTCCTTTCCTCTCCAGGGATGAGAGTGGAAAGATTTTGCTTGTACCGTGGGTCCAGGAGAGTGAATACCCAGTAATCGGTGCTGAAATAAATTCTTTGAACGCGAGGGTCACGGGATAGGCAGCCTAGCATGAAATCTGCCATATGCTCCAGAGTCTCAACACGCAAAAATTCACTCCCCTCACTGGCCTGACTGCCCATTTCCTCCTCCTCCTCCAACTCCTCTTCTTCTGCCCATACACGCTGAACAGTGAAGGACTGAACAATGGTCCCCTCTTCTGTCTCGCCAACATTCTCCTCCTCTTCCTCCTCCTCATCCTCCTCCACCTCCTCCGATATGCGCTGAGAAACAGACCTAAGGGTGCTTTCGCTATCAACAAGGGAATCTTCTTCCCCCGTCTCTTGTGACGAGCGCAAAGCTTCTGACTTCATGCTGACCAGAGAGTTTTTCAACAGGCCAAGCAGCGGGATGGTGAGGCTGATGATGGCGGCATCGCCACTGACCATCTGTGTTGACTCCTCAAAGTTACTCAGCACCTGACAGATATCAGACATCCACGTCCACTCCTCATTGTAGACTTGAGGAAGCTGACTGACCTGACTACCAGTTCTGGTGGAAGTTGACATCTGGCAGTCTACAATCGCTCTGCGCTGCTGGTAAACTCTGGATAACATGGTTAATGTTGAATTCCACCTCGTAGGCACGTCGCACAACAGTCGGTGAGCGGGCAGTTGGAGGCGGCGCTGCGCTGCCCTGAGAGTGGCAGCATCTGTGCTGGACTTCCTGAAATGCGCACAGATGCGGCGCACCTTCGTGAGCAAATCAGACAGATTGGGATATGTCTTGAGGAAACGCTGAACTATGAGATTTAACACATGGGCCAGGCATGGCACATGTGTCAGTCTGCCGAGTTGCAGAGCCGCCACCAGGTTACGGCCGTTGTCACACACAACCATGCCTGGCTTCAGGTTCAGCGGTGCCAGCCACAGATCAGTCTGCGCCGTGATGCCCTGTAATAGCTCTTGGGCGGTGTGCCTTTTATCGCCTAGGCTCAGCAGTTTGAGCACCACCTGCTGTCGCTTAGCGATGGCACTGCTGCTGTGCCTAGAGCTACCGACTGATGGCGCCATGCCCACGGATGGTAATTCGGAGGAGGAGGTGGAGGAGGGGTGGGAGGAGGAGGAGGCATAGTAGGCCTTTGAGACCTGGACCGAGGTAGGCCCCGCAATCCTCGGCGTCGGCAGTATATGACCAGCCCCAGGGTCAGACTCGGTCCCAGCCTCCACCAAGTTAACCCAATGTGCCGTCAGCGATATATAGTGGCCCTGCCCGGCAACACTCGTCCACGTGTCCGTGGTCAGGTGGACCTTGTCAGAAACGGCGTTGGTCAGGGCACGGATGATGTTCTCTGACACGTGCTTGTGCAGGGCTGGGACGGCACATTGGGAAAAGTAGTGGCGGCTGGGGACCGAATACCGAGGGGCGGCCGCCGCCATGAGGTTTCGAAAGGCCTCGTCTCTACCAGCCTATAGGGCAGCATCTCCAGGCTAAGCAACTTGGAGATGTGGACGTTGAGGGCTTGGGCGTGTGGGTGGGTTGCGCTATACTTCCTTTTGCGCTCCAGCGTCTGGGGTATGGAGAGCTGAACGCTGGTGGATGCTGTGGAGGATCGTGGAGGCGAAGATGGGGTTTCCGCACGGGAGGTGTTTGGGCCGTGGTCCTGGGCAGGGGGCTGACTAGCAGATGACACAGGGGAAGGAGCAGTGGTGTGCCCGACTGGAGTTGAACGGGCTTGGTGCCATTGAGTGGGGTGTTTAGCATTCATATGCCTGCGCATACTGGTGGTAGTTAAGCTAGTAGTGGTGGAACCCCTGCTGATCCTGGTTTGGCAAAGGTTGCACACCACAGTCCGTCGGTCATCCGGTGTTTCTTTAAAGAACCTCCAGACTTCTGAAAATCTAGCCCTCGCCACGGGAGCTTGACTACGGCGATCATTTGGCGCTGATGCACCAGCTCTGGCCCTGCCTCTCCGTCTGGCCCCACCACTGCCTCTTCCAACCTGTTCTAGTATAGGACTCGCCTCCGTCTCAGAAGCACTGTGTTCACCCGGCCTATCAACCCAGCTTGGGTCTGTCACCTCATCATCCTCCGATCCCTCAGTCTGCTCCCCCCTCGGACTTCCTGCCCTGACAACAACTTCACCACTGTCTGACAACCGTGTCTCCTCATCGTCCGACACCTCTTTACACACTTCTTCCACTACGTGAATAAAGTCATCATCACCCACAGACTGCGACTGGTGGAAAACCTGGGCATCGGAAAATTGCTCAGCAGCAACCGGACAAGTGGTTTGTGACTGTGGGGAGGGTCCAGAAAACAGTTCCTCAGAGTATGCCGGTTCAAATGCCAAATTTTGCTGGGAGGGGGCAGACTGGGGGGAAGGAGGCTGAGGTGGAGGAGCTGGAGGAGTGCTGATTTCGGTGACATGGGTGGACTGCGTGGAAGACTGACTGGTGGACAAATGGCTAGAAGCATTGTCCACAATCCACGACATCACCTCTTCGCACTGTTCTGGCCTCAACAGTGCTCTACCACGAGTCCCAGTAACTTGAGACATGATGAATCTAGGGAGTGTAGCTCTGCGGCGTTCCCCTGCTCCCTCATCAGCAGGTGATGTCTCCCCCCACCCAGGACCACGGCCTCTGACCCCTGCAGTAGTTGGACGCCCACGTCCACGCCCTCGTCCTCTACCCCTAGCCCTCGGGTTAAACATTTTCCAAATTAAAGTGTAAACTGCAGACTCTGCCTAATTCTAATCAAACCCCTAATAAATTGTCCCACTTTGGTGTTTGAGGTGGATATGTGTGTCACTAAGAGCTAAACACAACGGTAGCAAGTCCCCCTGCAAATTCCTCACAATATGGTACTAGCTGCACTACTACTGCCCGCAAGCCCAGCCACAAGCAAATAATATAATAATGTATAACGTTATTGTAGCCCTAAGAAGGGCTGTTGGGTTCTTGTAGAATCACTCCTGCCTAACACTATTCTAATAGAACACCCTAACGCTTTCCCTGACCAGCAGCAGCTCTCTCCCTAGCGGCATCCAGACACAGAATGATCCGAGCAGCGCGGGCAGGGGCTAGTCTATTCCACGGTCACCTGATCTGGCCAGCCAACCACTGCTATCGACGTGTAAGGGTACCACGTCATGCTGGATGGAGTGCAGAGTCTCCTGGCTTGTGATTGGCTCTGTTTCTGACGCCAAAAAGTAAAACGGCGGGAGATGCCATTTTCTCGAGCGGGCGAAGTATTCGTCCGAGCAACGAGCAGTTTCGAGTACTCTAATGCTCGAACGAGCATCAAGCTCGGACGAGTATGTTCGCTCATCTCTACTGATGGTGAATAAATAGGTGGAGGGAAAAAGAACAGGCTGTTTGTTCTTAGCTTCTGTAGGATTGTTCTTAAGTTATCTTGTACGTAACCTAAGGACTGCCTGTACAGGAAGTCCTCGGGTTACATACAAGATAGGGTCCGGAGGTTTGTTCTTAAGTTCAATTTGTATGTAAGTCGAAACTGTATATTTTATAATTGTATATCCAGACAAAAAAATGTTGGCCCCAGTGACAATTGGAGTTTAAACATTTTTTGCTGTAATGGGACCAAGGATTATCAATAAAGCTTCATTAGACACCTTACAGCTGATCATTGCAATCAGGGCCTTTGGTAAAGCATTCGGAAAGCTTCACCAGATGTCAGAGGGGTCTGTGTGTAACTATGGGTTGTCTGTAAGTCGGGTGTCCTTAAGTAGGGTTTTTGAAATTTTTTTTTTCTACTGTTGTCAGTGTAAGTAGAAAAAAAGAGGTTAATTACTTTCTCTATTGTTAGCAACAATTTGATTATTCTTTACTATGTTCATAGGATAACCTCTGTCTAAATTTAGTGGTAATGACTGAATATTTGATATTTATTTTTTTAAAAAATCAAATCCTTTTTTTACTGCTTTTTTAACTTTTTTTTTTTTACAGAAACAGATACCCATACCCCCTCCCTTCCTCAGAGACAAACACCCTCCCTCCCTACCCGCAACACTCCGGACCAGATGCATTACTTTATAGGATCCCATTGTGACATACTGGAGTCCCAGCCATGGACCCCATATCTGTTGTAAATGTAGGGCAAATGCAAAATTTGAACAAACATTTTTTTTCTTACCAAATCATGTACAGTTTATTAACCTACGCCTCCAGCCCTGGTGCAACACTAATTCCAATAGTTACCCCATCTTCGTAATTATTCTGACCTAACAGGCCTAATAGACAGACCACTGGGGTTGCCGTCAGCGTCAAACTATAGACTTTAGTAATTAGTGTTACTCCTTTCCAGAACCTTCCCAACTTTCGGCATTCTCATAGCACAGGGGTGAGGAACCTTTTTGGCGGAGAGATGGAGAGAGCCATAAGCGCCACATATTTTAAAATATAATTCTGCGAGAGCCGTACAATATGCTTAAAGGGACACTGACGGAACAATGGCTCCAGCAGTCATTAGTACAGCAAGGAGTGTTCCCCTCCCGCCCCCCCTACTAAGCCGCCACTGGACCAAAACAATGGTAATTTCCTGTAAGATAAAAAATAGATAATTTACATTTGAGCTTGTCCCTATACATGTGCCGACCGCTGCAGGCCCTCCCCCATACAGACGCCGACCGCTGCAGGCCCTCCCCCATACAGACGCCGACCGCTGCAGGCCCTCCCCCATACAGACGCCGACCGCTGCAGGCCCTCCCCCATACAGACGCCGACCGCTGCAGGCCCTCCCCCATACAGACGCCGACCGCTGCAGGCCCTCACATTAATGTAGAAATGCAGTGGTGGGGGAAGATATGAGGGGATGATGCAGAGGGGTCTGTAAGGGACACTTAGGAGCTTCGTAGCCGTTCCTGCACAAAGGACACTAAGGGGTTACTGTAGAGTGTGAGGAGACACAGGGGGGAGGGAGCACTTATCTCTGGATGATTCCCGGCTGCTGACTCCTTCTTTTCAGGTGCTGGATGTCTCCGGAGTATGAAGCTCTCTAGTCTCCTCTGTATGAATCTCCCGCGCTGCTACATCCAGCTCCGGGATTGGCTGCAGGCAGAC